>NC_070628.1:775110-867610 GCF_947347685.1 Pleuronectes platessa | reverse complement strand
CAGGAAGATGAAAGGTTCCGACAACCAGGAGAAGTTGGTTTATCAGGTCATCGAGGACGCAGGAAACAAAGGTTCGATGCCGCTCAGGTTTCTGCTTTGTCCACTTGTCATGTGTGTTTGTGACGAGTGTGTTTGCTGCTGCAGGAATCTGGAGCCGAGACATTCGCTTCAAGAGCAACCTTCCTCTGACGGAGGTCAACAAGATCCTGAAGAACCTGGAGAGCAAGAAACTGATCAAAGCTGTGAAGTCTGTGGCTGTGAGTTCAGTGATCTGCCGTCAGTTCCTGGTCTGATCAGTCATGTGACCGCCGGGGGAGATGCCATGTTTCTGCTCATCCTGTGTGTTTGTGGCTGCAGGCGTCGAAGAAGAAGGTGTACATGCTCTACAACCTGCAGCCGGACCGCTCGGTGACGGGGGGGGCCTGGTACAGCGACCAGGACTTTGAGTCTGAGTTTGTTGAAGTTCTCAACCAGCAGTGTTTCAAGTTCCTACAGAGCAAGGTATAACCACTTTACTGTAAGAGACGCTCCCCTCCTCAGAGTCGCTCTGATAAGGATTGATTGATTCAAAACAACATGAACCAGCAGAGATCAGTGAAACTCAGAGAAGCTGCAAGAAGCAACAGAGATGAACTTTTAAATGATGTTTAAATTCCAGCAGAAAGAAAATGAAAAAACCCTGAAAACAATAAATTGATGAATGCATTACCGAAGTGGGTGCAGACAGAAAATGACCTGATGTATTTCAGCCATAATATCAGCTGTTTAGATTCTCTTAATGAAAAGGAAAGGAGCTTCAATGCTTCCTAACTTATCTCCTCCATCAAACGAAACATCAGACCATCTTTTAGGAAAGGAAAGAAGTAAATGGCGTCCCACAATTCATTGCGGCAGCCACAGTTACAGCTACACAACTTCGTAGTTGCACCTGGAAACACCCACATAGATATAAAACAACAGAAGAGCTGTTTTATCTTCATGATCCAGATGTTAATCATCACAAGATCGTCTGATGTCTTCTCTGTCACATCTGTTCAGTCGATAGTCACAAGTGATGGAGTCAGATTTTCTCTACACAGTGGTTCTCCTTTCCTAACTCCTTTCCTTAGTCCTTTCCTAACTTGTTACGACTTCTCCTTCACCTATTTCCTTTGACCCTGTGATGTATTCCACCGGGGTCAAGGAATAGTGGTTAGGAAAATAGATTATTTTGACCTTCTGAACATGTGTGTGTGTGTGTGTGTGTGTGTGTGTGTGTGTGTGTGTGTGTGTGTGTGTGTGTGTGTGTGTGTGTGTGTGTGTGTGTGTGTGTGTGTGTGTGTGTGTGTGTGTGTGTGTGTGTGTGTGTGTCTGTGCAGGCGGAAGCAGCGAGGGACAGTAAACAGAGTCCGATGGTTCAGAGGAACTCCTCCTTCGCCACTTCACATGAAGTCTGGAAATACATCTGTGAGCTGGGAATCAGCAAGGTGATGTTTATAGCGCCGCCCCTCTTGTGACATCACATACCTCAGTGTTTACTGTCTGGGTGGGCGGGGGGGAGACATTGAGTTTGATTGACGGGTGTCTACAGGTGGATCTGTCCATGGACGACATCGAGACCATCCTGAACACGCTGATCTACGACGGGAAGGTGGAGATGACCGTGGTCGCGGCCAAGGAGGGGACGGTGGGCAGCGTGGACGGACAGATGAAGCTGTTCCGTGGGGTCAACCCGGTCCTCCAGCCCACCGGCCTGGTGAAGACGCCCTGTGGACTCTGCCCGGTGTTTGACGACTGTCAGGAAGGAGGAGAGATCTCCCCGTCCAACTGCATCTACATGACCGAGTGGCTGGACTTCTGACAGCCGCTCCTCTCCCAGAGGAACCACTCACTTTATTTAGATCCGCTCCGTTTTCTATTTTTCACAAAGCGTAATAAATCTGTAAATGTTGAAACAGCGTTGAGTTTATATTTCACAGCTTCACATCTGGATCCAGAAGAGTCAACCAAAAACTTAAATAATTGGAAATGGACGTGACTGAGCCTAAGAAAATCTCTATCGCCCCCTGGTGTCTGGCTGCAGTATAGGTCATAAACCCGGCCTCCTCCATGGTAGCAGATGGGACATGGACCGAACTAACAAATTAAAGTAGACGATAAATAAACGTTTGTCAGAGATGGTTTCTGTCATTCCAGGTGGTTCTCTCTTCAGTTATATAAGGTCATTTCTATACAGTCACTTTGTTTAAAATCCATGTTTTGGACGATGTCCTCCTCAGACACGTGAAGATGTCTTCGAGGTTGAGCTGTGACTTGAAGGCAACCAATCACAGCGCAGAGTGAGTGTTTCCCATCAGGCTGTAATGGTCTGAGCGCTGACATCAGCAGGGATCACGTTACACAGCAGCCGCCATCTTTAATGTTTTCATATCGACCAGTCTAAGAGCAGAACCCCCCCCCCCCCCCCCCCCCACCACTTTAGGTTCTCTTTGTTCTTCATCATGTTCCTGGTCACTGAGTCATCATTACCCATGAGCCTCGGTGGCAGTGAAGGTTGTTTACAGTCGTAGTTTCTCCTCATTGTTATCGGCTCCACATCCATTAGGGTCATTAATTATTCATTAGCATCGACCCAAAGCCTGTATGACATCACTTCCTGTGGACATTCACACGTAACAACACAACTTTAAAACGTTTTGACTGAACCCAGTGAAACCAGAGCTGATTGGTTCATCTGTTAATGAGAGGGAGGGGCTCTTCTGATTGGCCGCTGCTTCGTTAACACCTATACACTGGATCCTGGTCTCAGAGGATGAACCGGACCCGGGTCGGACTGGGTCAGACCGGATGTGAGACCGGATGTGTGGCCTGGTCCGAGCTCCACTGATGCAGCGCTCAGTGTGCTGAAGCAGGAGGAGGGGGCAGTGCGGATTCTTTCCCATCATCCCTTGCGGCAGCAGCAGCGGCTCCTCCTGTCTGTCCGTCGGTCGCTGCGTCCTCTGCGTCCGACTCCTCTTCATCTCCGCTCGACCCCGGAGCCTCGGCTGGATCCTGAAGCAGGTCAGTTCCCCCTGGTTCTACTGGTTCTACTGGTTCTGCTGCTTCTACTGGTTCTGTTCCGCGGCTGTGATTGGAGCAGGGACCGACTCCCGGAGCCGCCGCTAACTTTACGATTGGAGGGCGGAGATTTCATCCGCTCGGACTCCCTGAGTCCCCGGAGCCCCGCGGGCCCCCGCAGGCCCCCGCAGGCCCCCGCAGGCCCGACTCGGTCCACAGTCTGTGGCCGAGCCGCGGAGCCTCTGAGCCCGCATGTCCGCGGCCGGTCCCCGCCCCGCTGCTGCCATTAGTGTCGGTGAGGATGGAGAATAACGGTGCGACACGAACAACAGGCGTGGCAGAGTGTGTGTCTGCGAGTGTGTCTGTTTGTTTGTGTGTGTGTGTGTGTGTGTGTGTGTGTCTGATTGTGTCTGTTTCTGTCTGTTTGTGTGTCTCTATGACTGTGTGTGCTTGTGTGTGTCTGTTTGTGTGTGTGTCTGATTGGGTTTGTTTGTTTGTGTGTGTGTGTGTGTGTGTGTGTGTCTGATTGTGTCTGTTTCTGTCTGTTTGTGTGTGTCTCTATGACTGTGTGGGCTTGTGTGTGTCTGTTTGTGTGTGTGTCTGATTGGGTCTGTTTATGTGTCAGTTTCTGTCAGTTTATGTGTGTGTGTGTGTCTGTGTGTGTGTGTGTGTGTAGACAGCGGCACACTGAGCGGGATGTGTCCGTCCTGCAGCTGCTCGTCTCTGGTCTCTCTGAGGTCTCTGTCTGTCCCTGTCTCTCTCTCTCTCTCTCTCTCTCTCTCTCTCTGTCTCCGTCTCTCTCTCTCTCTCTGTCTCCCTCTCTGTCTCCGTCTCTCTCTCTCTCTCTCTGTCTCTGTCTCTGTCTCCCTCTCTGTCTCCGTCTCTCTCTCTCTCTCTCTCTCTCTCTCTCTCTCTCTGTCTCCGTCTCTGTTGTGAGGAACCGTTCTAACGTTTTAATGAACGTTCTAAACCTTGACTAATTCCTGGAGAGCAGATTCTCATGGTTCCCTGAAGGTTCCTGTGCTGGACCGAACCTGAGGTTCTCCTCAGAACGTTCCTTTGAGGTCTATTGTTCGACTTGTTATCTGATGATATTAAAACAGCTTTGTTCTAAACACTTGTGATAGATAATAATGAGATAATGTGTGTTTGTTTTCCTCATGTTCCTTTAAGGTTCTCGGTTTCTTTGACAGAACTTCAGCCTGTTTGAAAACGTACCATTGGTCACGTTCTCCAACGGTTCCACATGAAGCCTTCACAGATGCTGTGGGGATGTTATGGTTCCCTGAGAGAACGTTCTGATCATGTGAACAGAACATTGTTTGAAACCCAGCAGCAGGCCCGTATGTTGGAGAACCCTCCAGAGAACCCTCCAGAGAACACACAGAGATCTTCTGAAAAGGTTTCTCTACATTCAGGAGAAAGCTAATGATGTTTTGATCTAAAGGTTCTGCTCTGGTTCCACACGTAGCACCCACTGAGCACGTTCTGTGAAGCCTCTGCAGAACGTTGTCTCTGTGCAGAAACCTCCAGGAAGTGTTAGCTGCAGGTTCTCCTGAGGAGACGCTGGAGAACCCATTAGTGTTGATGTAACAGGAAGTGGAGTGAATCAATGAACCTGGAGCATTAGAGGAACATTAGAGAGAGGAACATTAGAGAGAGGAGTGGATCGGGTTTCTGATGATGTTTAAAACGTCTCATGTTCACATCGTCCTTCAGTGTTCAAGAGTGTGTGAGCGCGTAAACAACATGCAACACAACATGGGAAGAGTAAACAACAACAACACCACCAGTGTCCTCAGCTCTGTCCGACTAACGCTTGTTTCCAGTCGTGTTAAACATGGACGAGTCAGACTGAAGAGAGATGATGTCTTCTTCTTCTTTTCCTTCTTCTCCTTCTTCTCCTTCTTCTTCTCCTTCTTCTTCTTCTTCTTCTCCTTCTTCTTCTTCTTCTCCTCCTTCTCCTTCTTCTTCTTCTTCTTCTTCTCCTTCTTCTTCTCCTTCTCCCTCTTCTTCTTCTCCTCCTTCTCCTTCTTCTTCTCCTCCTTCTTCTTCTTCTTCTCCTCCTCCTCCTTCTTCTTCTTCGTTTGCTTTATTGTCGGATGGCCACCAGCGTCACCGTGCACCTCCCAAGTTGCTCAAGTGTTTTTAATGTAGCACATCAACATGAGCTTCATGAACAACAAATACACAACAGAGTGAACGTTAAAAAGATCAAAGTCAACGTGTGACTCAGCAGAAACGTGTTTGTTCTGATCAGAGATGAAGCTGATGAAGGGTGGGGTCAGATAACTGTGTGTGTGTGTGTGTGTGTGTGTGTGTGTGTGTGTGTGTGTGTGTGTGTGTGTGTGTGTGTGTGTGTGTGTGTGTGTGTGTGTGTGTGTGTGTGTGTGTGTGTGTGTGTGTGTGTGTGTGTGTGTGTGTGTGTGTGTGTGTGTGTGTGTGTTAATCTAATAACTCTGCTCTGCTGAGCTCATTCTTCTTCTCTGTCCTCACGTGGTTTGTTTCCTGTCTCAATCTGCTGCTCTGTGTCTGAACACATTCATCTGGGTTGATTAGTCTGAAATACAGATTCTCTCTATTTTCACTTTGAGTCCTTAACACACCTGAGTGTGACATCACTTCCTGATGATGTCATCCACTGGGAAATCAGAGAAATTAGAGCGAGCAGAACTTCATGGAGATACGTGTCCTTCAGTATCACAGTCAGTTCAACTAGTGTGTGTGTGTGTGTGTGTGTGTGTGTGTGTGTGTGTGTGTGTGTGTGGCAGGTGTCCTCACAGACGTGTGTTGTTCCCTCAGCTGTGACTGTCAGGCTGGGAGGAATGTTCGAAGGTATTTCAGTCATTTGTTCAGCAGCTGCAAACAGTTGTTCTGTGTCACAGCCTGAGCCCCGTCCTTCTCATTAGCTTGTCTAATAACATGAACACAATGTTATCTTTGTATCTTTGTTCAAAAATATAACATCATAAATTACTTTAATAAATTAATTTAGTCTAATATAAATATAGAGACGCTTAGATGCTAAACTAGGCTCACTCAAGACTTTTACTGTTTAATTAGTGTTTTTTTTATAACCGTGAGGTGGAGTCAGTCCCCCCCCCCTCAGCTGTCCGGACATACATGATCTTACACAAACCCAGAGGGAGAGGGTGTGGGGGGCGGGGGCACTAGAGAGAGAACCTGTCGTAGCTTCAGTCATAAAATCTCAAAAGGTTTAGTTTGTCCAGTCTGGGCTTCTGTAGAAAACACTGTCAGACTAAGTCGTAGTATTTAGTTGCTGTACCTCTGTGACCTCTGACCTCTGTCCTCCTGAGACGCTGCTGCTGTCCACTCTCAGACGGCTCCATATTCATCATCTAGCAGAGGATTCTGGGAAGTCCTGTCCATTAATGGACTGTGTCCCTCAGGACGTCTTATGAGTGCAGTAATGGCTCCTGCTGCTGCTCAGTCCAATAACTCTGATATGATTGAACTTCACTTCCTGAAAGTCATCAGTCGAAATACTACATTACCCATGAGCCTCTGCTGCTGTTGATCCAAATTTAAAGCCCCTTGATCAAACATTTTCCAAAAATGTGCCATCGTGAAAAGAACTGAATTATCACGAAGGTTTTCACACATATATGAATGAATGCAAACCAATGAACAAATACACAACCATACACATGTGGACCCACAACACCCAGAGCTGTCAGAGCTGTTGTGTCCAGCAGGAGGAGCTCTGAGCCTCAAAATAAAATGATGTTTAGTTTCAGCTCAAGTCGATTTTTATTAGATCAAAGTTAATTGAACCTCTTTTAGACTTTTATCCTTAGGTCTAGTTCCCCCTCCGTTAACTTCCTGTCTGTGCTCTCGCAGGTCTCGGCCTGTAGCCTTCGATGTGGACGTGTCCTCGTTGACCTTGAGGCGTCATGATGACCACGGTGGCCGCCGAGTTCGACCACCTGGAGCTGCAGCAGCAGTACAGCAGCAGCAACGACACGGTCAACAACCGGTGGGAGGACGACTGGGACAATGAGAACAGCTCGGCCCGGCTGTTCGAGCGCTCCCGCATCAAGGCGCTCGCAGGTAGGAACCGCTCCGCCTGATTGGCTCCAGGCTGTGATGTCATACCTCTGCAGCTGAATGTTCAATGTTTCTGAATGTTTGATCCACACACTGTAAAAAAGAGGAACGACAATGAAGCCGAAACATCGCCCCCTGGTGTCTGGCTGCTGTGCAGGTCACAAACTCCGCCTCCTCCAAGTTAGCAGATGGGACAAGGACCACACAAATAAATCAGTGTAGACGTTAAATACATTACACACAAGATTTTACACTTTGAAGGAAGTGTGCGTGTGCGTGTGCGTGTGTGTTTTACAGGATGTTTGTTTGTCTGGAATGTGAATGAACAATAGAGGGAAACTCCCCCTCCCCTTCACACCCTTAGTGACATCATTGTCAAGCTGCAAAGTCATTGGTGGATTTGTGTGTTTCCCCTCCTCAACACACACACATACACACACACACACTCTCTACACTGTAAAAAAAAAGTTATATTATAACAGTGTTATATTTAATTACATTTAACAGAAATTGAAAAAAAGAACACTTTCAAAATAAAACAAATTAAAACATAAATATAAGTCGAAGCAGTGTTTAATCCTTAGCTATGATGTCATGATGATGTCACAGTCTGATCTTGAATTACATCCACAGGACCACCCCTTTAATTTTGTTCTCAATTATTTTTAACAGTGTATTTTTACAGAGAAGGGGGGGGGCTTTCCCTCTTTGTATGCAGTGGGCGGGGCTTGTGTGTGTGGAGTGTGTGCGTTCTGGAGGGAATCAGTGAAATCCGTCAGCAGCAACAAAAACGAACAGCAGAAGAAGAATGAGCGGCTGAAGCTGCTGATGCTGGGCAGGGCTGGACACACACATCAGACACACACACATCAGACACACACATATCAGACACACACACCTCAGACACACACACATCAGACACACTCGCTGCGCTCGGCGTCACTCTGACCTCTGGACTCTTTTCTCTCACCTCCTGAAACACCAGGATGTGTTGTTCTCTGTGAATCTTTTTGGATTTCCAGATTCTTTTCAGCTGTTTTTGTTTGTTTCAAATCAGATGAACTTTTTATTTTAAGAGGAAAGTTTGAACTTTATGAAGAATTGTCTTTGTTTCCATGAGACTGAAACTCTTTGATCTGATCTGAGGACGTCCCCTTGTCAGTTGGATTTATCTTTATCTGGAGTTTTGTCTCTACACATAGAAATACACACAGACACACACAGACACACAAACGCTGGTTGTGGATATTTGGGCGGTGATGGAGGAGGAGTGGGCGTCGTTGGAGTCGGCTCAGCAGCAGCTCAACTACAATCAGCTGGAGGGACGATTCAAACAGCTGCAAGGTGAGAAGACGAGTCAGATCCGCCAGGGGTCAAAGGTCAGAGGTCCATCGTGCCCCCCCCCGAGACAAATCTGAGGGTTTATAAGATAGTTGGTGTGTGTGTGAGAGAGAGAGAGGGACAGTGTGTGCACGGCCTGCATCAGTTTTAATTGATGGTGGCGCCAGAGGAAAAGTGTTTTTCTAGTTCATCCCGAGAGGAACATGAACGCTGCTGATGGCGTCTCTCATCTGAAGCTGTGTCATGTGACCTGTGAAGTCTGAGGCTGGCGAGAATCGTCTTCTTCTCCAGATCTGACCCACGTTCTCAAACGTGTCAGGAGGCCTGTGGCGCCGCTCGCGTCAAAGCAACGTGAACCTGGTGGATTTGTGTGATCAGGGTTTGAAGTGCTGCAGGTTCTGGTCCATGATGTAACTGAGCCGGGGCCCTGGAACCTGGTGAGGTCCAAGCTGATCCCAGGGGCCTCTTCGCCACCTGGTTAATACATGGTTTTTAGATGAGTTTTATCAAAAGAGGGACCAAGCTTTTAATTTTGTATCAACTTCCTGTGTGGTGTGTAGCGGGAGGTGGAAATCTGGTTGATCAACAATCAATGTGTATTCTGTCAATGGGCGGAGCCTAGTTTGACCTGGAGGTGACGAACAGGAAGTAAGATTCATGCATTAAAAGTACGTAAATATGAAAGTGTTGCTCAGGTTGCGTCCGACTATGGGGAGTGGCTGCTGATTGGATCTCTGGACGAAGGAAACGCTTTACGCCTCACATCCTGTTTCCTCTGGGTCAAAGGTCAAACACCAGAATAACTCTTAAAGAAACAGAGAGACAGAAATATGAATCAGATCACATTGTTTTAATTATTTATATTTATAAGCATGTGGTTAAAGCTGATGATCGACACACGACTGATAAAGATGTCGTGTGTGTTTCAGGAAATCCTGTAAAGTGATAAAATGTTTAGTGAAAAAGCAAAAACTGTCTTTACTGAGTGTGTGTGTGTGTGTGTGTGTGTGTGTGTGTGTGTGTGTGTGTGTGTGTGTGTGTGTGTGTGTGTGTGTGTGTGTGTGTGTGTGTGTGTGTGTGTGTGTGTGTGTGTGTGTGTGTGTGTGTGTGTGTGTGTGCAGATGAGCGGGAGGCGGTGCAGAAGAAGACCTTCACTAAATGGGTGAACTCTCACTTGTCCAGAGTCTCGTGCAGAATCACTGATCTTTACATGGATCTGAGAGACGGACGAATGCTCATCAAACTACTGGAGGTTCTGTCCGGAGAGAGACTGGTGAGACACAAACAATCAGTACACACACACACCTGCCAGGTGAAACACACAACAGACACACACTAGGCGTGGTCTCAGCTCTGAACCAGTCTTCTACTTCCTGTTGTCTGTGTTTGGCACATGGAGACGGAGGAGTCGTTGACCATGTGACTGTTCACTCCACTTCCTGTGTAATCAAACATTTACTGATTAGAGTTATAAGAAATCAGGAAGAAGAAGAACGTCTTGATCGCCCCCTGGTGTCTGGCTGAAGTATAGGTCATAGACCCTCCTCCTCCATGTTAGCAGATGGGACTACAGACGTAGACAAGATGGTTTCTGTCATTTCAGGTCGTTTTTATCTCGCTGATGTTAGTTCAAGTGTTTCTGATCAGTTTGAATTATTCATTTGATGATACAAAACGTTCTGAGACGTCATGATTGACAGCTGAGCCTGACTCCTGATTGGTCGTCCTCTCTCCAGCCGAAGCCGACCAAAGGCCGGATGCGTATCCATTGTCTGGAGAACGTGGACAAAGCGCTGCAGTTCCTGAAGGAGCAGCGGGTTCACCTGGAGAACATGGGGTGTCACGACATCGTGGACGGAAACCACCGCCTGACGCTCGGCCTCATCTGGACTATCATCCTCCGCTTCCAGGTAGGAGGGGCGGGTGGGGGGGGGGGGTCTCTAGCAGGTCACACCTCCTGATGTGATGCAGTCGTATCACATCCGTTAAAAATGAGGTTAGCTCTCCGGACTCCGCCCTGTTCTGACATCATTAGACAATTAACCAATCAAACAAGTCTAATTCCAGTACAGTCATTTTTTATAGTGTAAACAGGCGCCAGGCCTCCTGGAGGACTGTGATCGCTGTGATTGGTCGAGCTCCTCTGTCAGTTATTTACCTGCAGGGTAAAGTCCACCATTCATGTTCTACTGACACCACACTGTCGTCATGGAGACGCAGAGCAGGGAGATCCTGGATCAGCCTTTGACCCGCTCCTGTCTAACATGGCTCCGAGCCAATCAGCTGCCAGTCGCCAATAAATCCTCCAATCAGAGCTTGAGACCTCACTGTGTCTTCATGGCAACATCAAGAGGTGGAGGTGTGACAGGTGGAGGTGTGACAGGTGTGACAGGTGGAGGTGTGACAGGTGGAGGTTTGACAGGTGGAGGTGTGACAGGTGTGACAGGTGGAGGTTTGACAGGTGGAGGTTTGACAGGTGGAGGTGTGACAGGTGGAGGTGTGACAGGTGTGACAGGTGGAGGTGTGACAGGTGGAGGTTTGACAGGTGGAGGTTTGACAGGTGTGACAGGTGGAGGTGTGACAGGTGGAGGTGTGACAGGTGGAGGTTTGACAGGTGGAGGTGTGACAGGTGGAGGTTTGACAGGTGGAGGTGTGACAGGTGTGACAGGTGTGACAGGTGTGACAGGTGTGACAGGTGGAGGTGTGACAGGTGGAGGTGTGACAGGTGGAGGTGTGACAGGTGGAGGTTTGACAGGTGGAGGTGTGACAGGTGTGACAGGTGTGACAGGTGTGACAGGTGGAGGTGTGACAGGTGGAGGTTTGACAGGTGGAGGTTGACAGGTGTGATGTTGTGTCTCTTCAGATCCAGGACATCCGGGTGGAGACTGAAGACAACAAAGAGAAGAGATCAGCTAAAGACGCTCTGCTGCTGTGGTGTCAGATGAAGACTGCAGGGTGAGACAAAATATACACAAAGTACACACACTGTACACAATGTACACACAATTTATACACATTCTGTGTAGTAGCCCGTCACACTAAAGATTTTATAGTGCGACTGATTATTTCTCTTGTTTCTTCTGCGTCAAACATTTAGTTCGTTCATCGCTTCTCTCACCTCCCCTTCGTAAAGAGGGCGGAGCTAACACTCACTCACACAGGCCCCGCCCCCACACACTCACACACCCAGGCCCCGCCCCCACCCCCACACACTCACAGACACAGGCCCCGCCAAATACTGCATTGATTGTGGTTTGTTTTTGTTTTATTTATTCAGGGTATTTTACTATTTTTTATTCTAATTCAAATGTCAGACTGACTATTTGTTTCATATATTGTTTAAGTGTGTGTGTACTGTGTGAGTGTGTGTGAACTGTGTGAGTGTGTGTGTGTGTGTGTGTGTGTGAACCGATGTGATGTCACAGCAGCAGAACGCTGTGACATCATCGTGTTGATTGTCTTCAGGTATCCCAACGTGAACATTCACAACTTCAGCACCAGCTGGAGAGACGGGATGGCCTTCAACGCTCTGATCCACAAACACAGGTGACCTCCTCCTCTTCATCATCCTCATCATCTTCATCATCTTCATCGTCCACTGCTCTGTGTCGTCACCTCGGGTGTTTTTGTTTATAAATGTTTTCTTTTTTTTTTTCAGGCCTGATCTGATCGACTTTGACAAACTGAAAAAGTCCAACGCTCATCACAACCTGCAGAACGCCTTCAACCTGGCAGAGCAGCACCTGGGCCTCACCAGCCTGCTGGACCCCGAGGGTGAGACCCCGCCCACACGAGAACACACCCACACTCACAGAGGCCCCGCCCTTAGCACGAGGACCCACAGGGCCTCCACCCACAAGAGAACACACCCACAGTCACAGAGGCCCCGCCCACATCACGAGGACCCACAGGGCCTCAACCCACAAGAGAACACACCCACAGTCACAGAGACCCCACCCACATACAGAGAGGCACCGCCCACACAAAGAGAGTCCGCCCACATTCAGAAACCCCGCCCATACAACTGTTGTGTGCTAGCAGCGTGAAAGTCACATGTCCCGGTCCGACACACATGAACCAATGATGTTTGGGTTTCAGACATCAGCGTGGACCACCCTGATGAGAAGTCGGTCATCACCTACGTGGTGACGTACTATCACTACTTCTCCAAGATGAAGGCTCTGAAGGTCGAGGGCAAACGCATCGGGAAGGTCAGTGAAAGCACCGTGTGGGGGGGGGGGGGCACAAAGAGACGCCATGCACCTCGTCTCACATGTTCCTGCTCTGTGGTTTCTTCTTCTCCAGGTTCTGGACAACGCCATCGAAACGGAGAAGATGATCGAGAAGTACGAGTCCCTGGCGTCGGACCTGCTGGAGTGGATCGAGCAGACCATCATCATCCTCAACAACAGGAAGTTCGCCAACTCTCTGGTCGGAGTGCAGCAGCAGCTCCAGGCCTTCAACACCTACCGCACCGTGGAGAAACCTCCAAAGTCAGAACCTCTATCTTCACTTGACCTCTGACCCCTGTCCTCTTCCATATCCCCTGTCCAGTCCGCCCATCAAACCCAGTACTGCTGCAGTTAACTGACAGACTTCCTTGTTCAAATCAGTTTGCTATTGTCATGAAAAGGTCCTGTACATCCTGTAACTCCACCTCCTCACTCGCTCCATCCTTCTTCTTCATACCCTCAGGTTCACAGAGAAGGGAAACCTGGAGGTTCTTCTCTTCACCATCCAGAGTAAGATGAGAGCCAACAACCAGAAGGTCTACATGCCCCGAGAGGGAAAACTCATCTCTGACATCAACAAGGTCAGAGCTGCTCTGAGAAACGTCTCAAGAACTTCTAACCAACTGTCTCTATGCACCAGCTGACTGGAGTTCACTGTTCTGATTGATGCAGTCACATGACTGTTCACTGATAACTTTATGAAGAAGCGTTCTGATGTTTGTCGGTGCTCCTCAGGCCTGGGAGCGGCTGGAGAAGGCCGAGCACGAGAGGGAGCTGGCTCTGAGGACGGAGCTGATTCGTCAGGAGAAACTGGAACAACTGGCCCGACGCTTCGACCGCAAGGCGGCCATGAGGGAGACCTGGCTCAGTGAGAACCAGAGGCTGGTGTCACAGGTAAGAGGACACACAGCAGGTGGTCTTCAACTGCAGCTGGAGTCAGACTGCGCCAGGTTCTGTAACGAGGTTATCTTTCAACAAATAACTGTGGGGCCATTTGATAAAGTGACAATGTCTCCTCTTCTCCCTCTAGGACAACTTTGGATTCGACCTCCAGGCTGTGGAGGCGGCCACCAAGAAGCATGAGGCCATTGAGACGGACATCACCGCATACGAGGAGCGTGTCCAGGCTGTGGTGGCCGTGGCGAGGGAGCTGGAGGCGGAGCACTACCACGACATCAAACGCATCACCGCCAGGAAGGACAACGTGATCCGGCTGTGGGAGTATCTGCTGGAGCTGCTGAAGGCCCGCAGACTGCGGCTGGAGATGAACCTGGGTCTGCAGAGAGTCTTCCAGGAGATGCTGTACATCATGGACTGGATGGATGAAATGAAGGTGGAGGATGAGTTCAGACGGGAACCAGGGGAAACCTCTTTGTAACGATCACCTTGAGCGAGGAGCTGATTCCTCTTCTCTTTGTCTTGTTTTCCAGATGCTTCTGCTGTCCCAGGATTATGGGAAGCACCTGCTGGGTGTGGAGGACTTGCTGCAGAAACACGCCCTGGTGGAGGCCGACATCGGGATCCAGGCCGACCGGGTGAAGGCGGTCACCACCAACGCTAACAAGCACTCCGGCAGCGACAGTGGTGAGCAGTGGAAGACACGTCTGTCTTCAGAGAGTTTCTCTAGATTATTATTAAATGACTCAGTTTTCTACTTTGATGAAGCAGTGAATGTCTCTCTCTGTAGTGGATGGTAAAAGGAGTCAACATTTAAAATGATTTCACAGCAGCTATAATGGTGAAGTGATGATACTGGTCTTCCTTTCCAGGCTACAGACCCTGCGACCCTCAGGTCATCCAGGACCGAGTGTCCCACCTGGAGTTCAGCTACCAGGAGCTGATCCAGCTGGCTGCAGAGCGCCGGGCCCAGCTGGAGGAGTCCCGTCGCCTCTGGAAGTTCTACTGGGACATGGCTGAGGAGGAGGGCTGGATCCGTGAGAAGGAGCAGATCCTTTCTTCTCTGGAACATGGCAAGGACCAGACGGGGGCGCTGCGCCTCCTCAGCCAGCAGCGGGCTCTGGAGGATGAGATGACCGGCCGCGCTGGACACCTCCACCACACCATAGCTGAGGGCCAAGCCATGGTCCAGGCCGGTCACTTTGGTGCCACCAGGATTCAGGAGCGTATTGCTGACCTGCAGGCTCAGTGGACGGCACTGGAGCAGCTGGCAGCCGCGAGGAAGACCAGGCTGGAGGAGGCTCTGGCCCTGCACCAGTTCCAGACGGACGCAGATGATGTTGATGCCTGGACGTTAGATGCCTTGCGCATTGTCTCCAGTGGAGAGACGGGCCATGATGAGTTCTCCACCCAGGCACTGGTCAGGAAACACAAGGATGCAGCAGCAGAGGTAGTTAGCTACCGGCCAGTCATCGACCTACTTCACGAGCAGGCAGCCTCCCTGCCCAAAGAGGAGGCGGAGTCAGAGGAGGTGCGTGGTCGGCTGGCCGGCATTGAGGAGCGCTACAAGGAGGTGGCTGAGCTGACTAAGCTGAGGAAGCAGGTGCTGCAGGATGCTCTGGCGCTCTACAAGATGTTCAGTGAGGCCGACGCATGTGAGGTGTGGATCGATGAGAAGGAGCAGTGGCTGAACAGCTTGGAGATCCCTGAAAAACTGGAAGACCTTGAGGTTGTGCAGCACAGGTAGGTCCAGAGGCTCAGCACATCTGTGGTGTCACGTCTTCTTGAGCCAGATCTGTACTCAGGTGGAATGTCCTCTGCAGGTTTGAGAGTCTAGAGCCAGAGATGAACAACCAGGCGTCTCGGGTCGCTGTGGTGAACCAGATCGCCCGGCAGCTGATGCACAATGGTCACCCGAGTGAAAAGGACATCAAGACCCAGCAGGACAAACTGAACAACAGGTACAGGTGTACCACGAAATCACTGTGTTTCATTAATATTAAAACTAAAAAATAAATATGAATCTACAATGTAAACATCCTGAAACTTAGAGCATGGTTGTAGTGTTGGACAGTGACGATCCTCTCCTCTCCTCAGGTGGAGTCAGTTCCGTGACCTGGTGGACCAGAAGAAGGAGTCCCTGAACTCTGCTCTGGGTGTGCAGAACTACCACCTCGACTGCAACGAGACCAAGTCCTGGATCAAAGAGAAGACCAAGGTCATCGAGTCCACCCAGGAGCTGGGCAACGATCTCACTGGTGTCATGGCCCTGCAGCGTAAGCTGACCGGGATGGAGCGGGACCTGGCGGCCATTGAGGACAAACTGGGTGACCTGCGCGGTGAGGCCCAGCGGCTGGCAGAGGAGCACCCCGACCAGGCCAAGGCCATCACAGGCCGTCTGGCTGAGATCAATGCTGTCTGGGAGGAAATGAAGAACACACTGAAGAACCGTGAGGGGTCTTTGGGTGAGGCCCGGAAGCTGCAACAGTTCTTGCGTGAGCTGGACGACTTCCAGTCGTGGCTCTCCCGCACTCAGACCGCCATCGCCTCAGAGGACATGCCCAACACGCTGGCCGAGGCAGAGAAGCTGATGGCTCAGCATGAAGGCATCAAGAACGAGATCCAGAACTATGAGGAGGACTACCAGAAGATGCGGGACATGGGGGAGATGGTGACTCAGGGCCAGACAGACGCTCAGTACATGTTCCTGCGCCAGAGGCTGCAGGCGCTCGACACCGGCTGGAACGAGCTTCACAAAATGTGGGAGAACCGACAGAACCTGCTGTCCCAGTCACATGCTTACCAGCTGTTCCTCCGGGACACGAAGCAGGCCGAGGCCTTCCTCAACAACCAGGTGACCTCTTAGATCCACGTCCTTCACTCATAAACCGGCCTCAACATAGACACCGATCCAACTTCTGGTTCGGATCCTTTGATTTGGTTCAAAATCAAATGTTCCCTCCTTGTCTTCAAATTATTCTTGTAATTTCATTGTCTTCAGAAAACATGAACTCTCAGCATCAGCACATAATGTCAACTTGGTCCACCTGGTGCAGATCTTATCTTATGGATCGGTTGTCCTGATTCAATTCCTGATCCCCAGCAGATGAACCCTTTGGATTTGAGTGACTTCATTATCTGTCCTTCTTCTTACAGGAGTACGTCCTGGCTCACACTGAGATGCCCTCTACTCTGGAAGGAGCCGAGGCCTCCATCAGGAAGCAGGAGGACTTCATGACCACCATGGACGCCAACGAAGACAAGATCAACGGTGTGGTGGAGGCCGGCCGGCGCCTGGCGAGCGACGGGAACATCGATGCTGAACGTATCCAGGAGAGAGTCGCCTCCATTGACGAAAGGTAACCATCATCTCCATTTCACAGCTGAGAGACGTTTAATGAAACAACTGGAAGAAGAAGCTTCAATAAAGACACAACACAAAGTCTGTTGAGTTCTGGAGCTCTCATCAATATCACCTGATCTTCCTCAGCAGATCAGTTTCATTGTAGAGTGTCCATGTTTTCTTAAATGACGTCTTGTGCGTCATATAATCAGATGAAAAACATCTTCTAATGAAGATCATGTGATCCATATCATCTGTGAATAATGAAATCTTCCTCCAATCAGAATCCAGGATCTGAGCTGTTTCTGTGTTTCAGGCATAAGAAGAACAGGGAGGCTGCTGTGGAGCTGCTGATGAGGCTGAAGGACAACAGAGATCTGCAGAAGCTCCTTCAGGACTGTCAGGAGGTCAGTCTCATCTCTACACTCCACACATGCAGAGGATGAACCCTTCAGGTTTCAGTGAACACCTTGTGTTTGTGTGCAGCTGTCTCTGTGGATCAACGAGAAGATGCTCACGGCGCAGGACATGACCTACGACGAGGCCAGGAACCTTCACAGCAAGTGGCTGAAGCACCAGGCCTTCATGGCCGAGCTGCAGTCCAACAAGGAGTGGCTGGACAAGATCCAGAAGGTACTGAGCTTCCGTCCTGTTCTACTCAACCAAACCTGAACTGGATCTGCAGCATCTAGCACATTAGAGTCAACAATAGAGAGAATCCATGACCACTAGGAAACAGTTTAGGTGGAACTGGGACAGTCCACGTTCACCAGTGAAAGGCTCTGGGTCTTTGCTCACCTGTAAGTCCATGAACCACACAGCAGCTGTTCACCCTCCTCTGCTGGTGGCCACAGAAAACACCAGAACTTATCTTTCAAGAAAGTAAAATGTGAATCGATCAGGGTGTCACTGTTTCTATAAATCAAGTTCCAACAAATTCAACACAATTCATTTGAATGTATTCAAACCCCACCGGGCTGGTCTGTGTGCAGGAAGGCATGATGCTGGTGTCAGAGAAACCGGAGACGGAGGCGGTGGTGAAGGAGAAGCTGTCAGCGCTCCACGCCATGTGGGAGGAGCTAGAGTCCACCACGCAGACAAAGGCTCAGTGCCTGTTCGATGCCAACAAGGCCGAGCTGTTCACTCAGAGCTGCACCGACCTGGACAAATGGCTCGTGGGCCTCGAGGGTCAGATCCAGTCTGACGACTACGGCAAAGATCTGACCTCCGTCAACATCCTGCTCAAGAAGCAGCAGGTACAGTTTCCTCACTGGATGATCACTACAAAAAGAAGGATCATTAGTTTTACTTGAGATACTAAAAAGTTATTGTATAAACCTTATTCGACTCGCCCCCTGGTGGAGCTGCAGCAGTAGTACCAGTCTGACTCTGCCCCCCCCCTGCAGATACTGGAGAACCAGGTGGAGGTGCGTCAGAAGGAGGTGGTGGAGCTGCAGAGCCAGGTGAAGGCTCTGGGTCAGGAGGTGAAGGATGCTGATGAGGTGGACGGGCGGAGGCAGCTGGTGGAGAGTAAGTTCCAGGAGCTGCTGGAGCCGCTGAGACGCCGCAGGGACTTCCTGGTGGAATCAAGAGAAGTTCACCAGTTCAACCGAGATGTTGAGGATGAGATCGTACGTAAACCTGAACCCGACTCGACCCACGTCTGGTCCATTGATTTGTTAATAAATGAGTAACAAAATAAAAGTGTTATTTAAAAGATGAGGTTTCACTTTCAACACATCTTGTTGACACTTTGGAGAACACCATCAGCTGCACTGTGTTCTCACCAGCAGGAGTTCACACTGATGTTGATGGTTTGTCTTCCAGCTGTGGGTTCAGGAGCGGATGCCTGTCGCCACGTCCACCGACCACGGACACAACCTGCAGACCGTCCAGCTGCTCATCAAGAAGAACCAGGTGGGAGGACGAGAAGGTCGGGCTGTGTCTCACTGAGGTCACAGGTGTGAGGTCACAGGTGTGAGGTCACAGGTGTGAGGTCACAGTCTTCACCTGAGCTGAGGCGCAGTCAGTTTCTGACTAGAAAACATTTTTAGGATTAAGATCCAAACGAGTCAGAAGACATCCACAGGTAATAAGTAATAAGTAACAGGCAATAATTAAGTGGAAGGAAGATACAAAATATATAGAAATACAGAAACATATGAATGTAATTAAACTATCATATAAAGTGTAAAGACAAGAAGAAATATTTGCAGTGAATGATTTGCACAGTTGAGACTTTTGAGCTTTCATCGTCCGTGTTGATAGAAATTGTCTGACGAGAGTTTACAGACGAAAATCCATTGCACAAGAGAAAGAGGCGTGTCTTCCGGTGTGACATCACTGTGGTCACACGGCTCCTCGTGGATTTGTCATTACGGACGTGAATACGATCACAGAGTTGTTGTTATTCTACATGAACATCACAGAGGAGCACGTATGTAGGAAATATACCCGGTGCAGGAGTTTGTTTTGACCTTTGACCTCTCTCTCACTCTCAGACTCTGCAGAAGGAGATCCAAGGACATCAGCCTCGAATCGATGACATCCTGGAACGCAGTCAGAGCCTCCTCCGCGACGAGTCCTCCAACGACGACCTCATCCGCCGGCGCCTGGCCGAGCTGCAGGAGCTGTGGAGGCAGCACAAGGAGGAGGCGGAGTCCCGACACGGCCGGCTGGAGGAGGCGCACGAGGCCCAGCAGTACTACTTTGACGCTGCGGAGGCCGAGGCGTGGATGAGCGAGCAGGAGCTGTACATGATGTCAGAGGAGAAGGCTAAGGTGGGGGGGGCCGGGCCCTGGATCCTACTCGACGGCTGCGACACGATGACCAGCTCTGACGTCATCGGCTGTTTGTGTGTTTCAGGACGAGCTGAGCGCCGTCACCATGTTGAAGAAGCATCAGATCGTGGAGCTGGCGGTGGAGGACTACGCCGAGACCGTCCACCAGCTGTCCAAGACCAGCCGGGGACTGGTGTCCAACGCACACCCAGAGAGGTACACACACCCAGAGAGGTGCACACACCCAGAGAGGTACACACACCCAGAGAGGTGCACACACCCAGAGAGGTACACACACCCAGAGAGGTACACACACCCAGAGAGGTACACACACCCAGAGGGGTACACACACCCAGAGGGGTACACACACCCAGAGAGGTACGCACACCCGGAGAGGTACGCACACCCGGAGGGGTACGCACACCCAGAGAGGTACACACACCCGGAGAGGTGCACACACCCGGAGAGGTGCACACACCCAGAGAGGTGCACACACCCAGAGAGGTACACACACCCAGAGAGCTACACACACCCAGAGAGGTACAAACACCCAGAGAGGTACACACACCCAGAGAGGTGCACACACCCAGAGGGGTACGCACACCCAGAGAGGTACACACACCCAGAGAGGTTCACACACCCAGAGGGGTACACACACCCAGAGGGGTACACACACCCAGAGAGGTACACACACCCAGAGAGGTTCACACACCCAGAGGGGTACGTACACCCAGAGAGGTACGCACACCCAGAGAGGTACACACACCCAGAGGGGTACACACACCCAGAGAGGTTCACACACCCAGAGAGGTTCACACACCCAGAGAGGTACACACACCCAGAGAGGTACGCACACCTGTGACCTGCTCCAACACCGCAACACACACAATCAATCATCCAGTGCTCACTGTGTGTGTGTGTGTGTGTGTGTGTGTGTGTGTGTGTGTGTGTGTGTGTGTGTGTGTGTGTGTGTGTGTGTGTGTGTGTGTGTGTGTGTGTGTGTGTGTGTGTGTGTGTGTGTGTGTGTGTGTGTGTGTGTGTGTGTGTGTCAGTGAGCGGATCAGCATGCGTCAGTCTCAGGTGGACAAACTGTACGCCGGCCTGAAGGACCTGTCTGAAGAGAGGCGTGGCAAATTGGACGAGAGGCTCCGCCTCTTCCAGTTGAACCGGGAGGTGGACGACCTGGAGCAGTGGGTGGCGGAGCGGGAGGTGGTGGCCGGGTCACATGAGCTGGGACAGGACTACGAACACGTAACTGTACGTTTGATAACTAGTTCTGATTCTAACACGCCTCAGCTCCTGACATAACCAGAAACCATGTGACCAAACCAAGTCATACGTTAAAGAGCGCGAGCTAATGGCTAACCGATGTGTACGATGAATAATATAAGTAGGAGAAGTATTTATACTTTGACCTCCTCTGGTTTCGATCTGACCTTTGACCTCTTTCATGTGTTCTCAGATGTTACAGGAACGTTTCCGTGAGTTTGCCCGTGACACGGGGAACATCGGTCAGGAGCGCGTGGACGCTGTGAACCGCCTGGCGGACGAGCTGATCAACGCCGGGCACGGTGACGCTGCCACGGTGGCGGAGTGGAAGGACGGGCTGAACGAGGCCTGGGCTGACCTGCTGGAGCTCATCGACACCAGGACGCAGATCCTCGCCGCCTCCTTCGAGCTCCACAAGTTCTACAACGACGCCAAGGAGATCCTGGGGCGCATCGTGGACAAGCAGAAGAAGCTTCCGGAGGAGGTGGGACGAGACCAGAACACGGTGGAGACGCTGCAGAGGATGCACACCACCTTCGAACACGACATCCAGGCACTGGGAACACAGGTGAGACCTCAGGCTTTGCCCTCAGTTTATGGGGACATTTTATTTGTGAGCGTGAAGATGAATTTGAATAGAAACTGTCATCAAACCTCATGATTGACATGTGGAGCATCACTGACACAAACATCGCTTAAATGACGGAACTCGTAAAGTTGACGTCATTCAGGTTTTTCAGTTATTTCCTCTGATGAAGAATCTGTCGACAAAGCAGTGGAATTAAGAATGTTAGCGTCATGCTAACGTGGCTGGCTAGCTTCCTAGCTAATGCAAATAAATAAAAACAGACAAGTTTCTCGGGGAAAAATTGATTCAACTAAACTCCCCTGACTTCCTGTGACCTGACCTCTTGACCCCGGCAGGTGAGGACGCTGCAGGACGATGCCGTCCGCCTCCAGTCGGCGTACGCGGGCGACAAAGCGGACGACATCCAGCGCAGGGAGGGCGAGGTGCTGGAGGCCTGGAGGAGTCTGCTGGAGGCGTGTGACGGACGCCGGCTCCGCCTCCTCGACACCGGGGATAAGTTCAGGTTCTTCAGCATGGTCCGAGACCTGATGCTGTGGATGGAGGACGTGATCCGACTCATCGAGGCCCAGGAGAAACCCAGGTACTGCTCAGCCCACACTGAACACCTGTGGTCCAGCAGGGCGGCGCTAGCTGACGCTCTGCGCTCGTGTGTTTCAGAGACGTGTCGTCAGTGGAGCTGCTGATGAACAACCATCAGGGCATCAAGGCCGAGATCGATGCCCGAAACGACAGCTTCACCGCCTGCATCGAGCTGGGGAAGGCCCTGCTGGCCCGGAAGCACTACGCCGCCGAGGAGGTGAGGCATGACGCCCCCTGGTGGTCGAGGGAGTCACGCACACTTAACGTTAAATATTCTGTGAGACGTCGCAGAATTGAAAAGTTTCAATGTTTGAAGTTTACGTTTTTAAAGTAAGAAATGAAAATGTTTTATAATATTTTACTAATTCATTTAGAACATATTTTATCTTTATCACTATAATGATTTCCTGTTACGTCGAGTCTGAATCATGTGATTTTACAAACTGGTTGTTCTCCTCTGTGATTGGACGACAGCAGCAGGTGATGACATGTTTGTTTCAGATCAAAGAGAAGCTGCTGCAGCTGACGGACAAGAGGAAAGAGATGATTGACAAGTGGGAAGATCGATGGGAGTGGCTACGGCTCAGTAAGACTCCGCCTTCTCATAGCTACATGATCAGTTGTCAATTTACGTTTTGCATTGTTCACAAGAAAAACTGCTAACCCCCCCCCCCCCCCCCCCCCCCCAGTCCTGGAGGTGCACCAGTTCTCCCGGGATGCGGGCGTGGCCGAGGCGTGGCTGCTGGGTCAGGAGCCCTACCTGTCGGGCAGGGAGATGGGACAGAGCGTGGACGAGGTGGAGAAGCTCATCAAACGCCACGAGGCCTTCGAGAAGTCGGCCGCCACCTGGGAGGAGAGGTTCTCTGCTCTGGAGCGCCTGACCACGGTAACCGGAGAACCGTCATGTTCTGATGAAGAAGAACTGTTTTCAGATTTACATCCTTGGTTTCTGCTCTTAAACTGACGACGTCTCATTAAGCTGATTTAATTATTATAATATTATTTTAATAACCTGTAATAATAGATATAATGTATATGAATAATCAAAACTCCTCCTTTTAAAAAGCAGACCTGGCAGCTGATTGGTTGTGGATGGTTTCCTGTCATTTCTCTGTCACCAACGTCGTCCAATAATAATCTTTAGAGTTCCAGGAAAATATATAAGTCTTAGTGTATTTTGTCGTCCTGTGGTTGGACGGTGTGAGCGTCACGTGACAGGTGTGGTTCCCTCCAGCCAATCACAGCTGTGCATGTGTTTCAGTTGGAGCTGCTGGAGGTGCGGCGGCAGCAGGAAGAGGAGGAGCTTAGGAGGAAGCCGCCGTCTCCAGAGCCGGAGCTGATCCAACAGGACGAGTCAGAGCAGCACAGGTGAACACTCTGCAGGTGACGAGCAGAGCAGAGCTGTGATTGGTCGGTTCCATATGAACTCTGTGTCTCTTTGTCTCTGCAGCGGCGTCATCGTTCAGAACGGCCTGGTGTCCGACCACGACTCCCCACGGGTCAGTCCCCCCCCCCCGTCAATCAATCACTGTCATAACGATGTCACTCTCAGATAACGAGTAGTGTGTGTCAGACTGGAGGGAGGGAGGGATGGAGGGAGGAAGGAATGGATGGACGGAGGAACAAATGGAGGGATGGAGGGAGGGATGACAGAACTAGTTTATTGTTTATGAAATCGTTGTTATTCACACTCTTTGTCTCGGCTCAGGACGGCGAGGACGCTGGCGACCTGGTGAACGGGGTGGCCGAGCGGAGCTCCAAGGAGCCGAGTCCGACCCCGTCCCCGACCTCCGGCAGGAAGAGCAAGACCAGCCTGTCCTCCACGCTGCCGTCCAAACACCAGGAGGCCCCGCCCTCCCAGCTGGAGGGGCTCCTGCACCGCAAGCACGAGTGGGAGGGCCACAACAAGAAGGCGTCCAACAGGTAACCACAAAGATCCTCCGCCACAGCCGATGTCTCACTCCTCCCGCCGCCGTGATCCACCTGTGACCCCGCTGCTCTCTGATTGGCAGGTCGTGGCACAACGTGTACTGTGTCATCAACAACCAGGAAATCGGTTTCTACAAGGACACCAAGGCGGTGGCTCAGGGCGTCCCGTATCACAACGAGGTTCCCCTCAGCCTGAAGGAGGCCACCTGCGACGTGGCCTCAGAATACAAGAAGAAGAAACATGTCTTCAAACTCAGGTGAGGAGCCGCCATCTTGTTTTCTCACTCATCCGAATAAAGATGGAGAATGAATCAGACAAATGATCTTAACTTCCTGTTTTATAACTGACGGCAAAGAACATGTTGGTTAATAAAGGTAAGAAAAACTGTGATAAGAAGCTTCTTCTTCTTCTTCTTCTTCTTCTTCTTCTTCTTCTTCTTCTTCTCAGAGTGAACGATGGAAATGAGTTTCTGTTTCAAGCCAAAGATGAGGTAAGTTACATTTTCTTCATTTTAGATTCCACGTTGTCTCTGGAAGCTCTGCTCACTGAGCTGTCTCTTCCAGGAGGAGATGAGCACCTGGATCTCGGCCGTCCTGAGCACCAGCGAGGCTCCCGGCAGCCTGCCCGGCACGCCGGCGTCCGGCCGGGCTCAGACGCTGCCGGCCGCCGTCACGCTCACCAACGAGTCGAGTCCCGGGAAGAGAGAGAAGGACAAGGAGAAGGAGAAAGAGAAGCGTTTCAGTCTCTTCAGCAAGAAGAAGCAGTAGAAGAAGAACCGGCAGCACTTTGGTGAAACTCCATCGATCTGAACTCGCGCTCTCATGCTCGTCGTTTTCTCGCTTCTTTAAAAATGAGTAAATTCTCATCATCTGCATCTGGAAACAAAAAGAACTGGAATCTTCTCCCGAGTGCGTCTTCACGTCTTTCAGCTTCAGTTTGTTGTTCTTCAGAAAGTTCTCACAGGATCAAAGGTTTCACCAAAGTGCAACGTTCTGTGTTTGTTTGTTTTCAGTTTATTTCTCATGTTTTTAACTAAAGATCTTTGTTGTGAGGTCATCTGTGATGTCACTGGAGTCAGACTGCGTGGTTCATAGTTACGATGTTGAATGTCAGCGATGAACCGCCCTCGCTCAGCCTCTGTGACATCATCAGGGACCACGCCCATATTTCTTTGTTGTGTTTTTTTTTTGTCCAAATTTTTCTTATTTTTCTACTTTTTGAAAACAGGTCTTCGTTATTTCCTCAATTTTGTGAGGTGTCGTCAAGACAACCTACATTCTTCCCTAGCCAGTGAGAAGTTGGACCAGGAGTGAATTTCATTTTGATTCTTTTGTTTTCTGTCACGCTTTCACCGTTTTCTATTTGTCTTAAGAACAGCCAATCACCTTCCAGGGGGCGTGTGCTGTAGACACTTGCATGCTTCGTCATTCTCAGAGCGTCGGAACTAAAATATCTGGTTTTCTGAATCTTTTTCTTTGGTTTCGATGTTTCTGATGATGAAGATCAACATGTATAATAAACACTAAAGCTTCGATGTTCCATGGTAAACGTGCGTGTGGTGCTGCGGACACCGGGGGGGGGGGGCGGTACAGCGGGGGGGGGTGAGGCTGCTTTGCTTGTAGCTGCTCTTTGATACTCGTGTTGCTCTGTCGCTGCTTGTCTATCGTTCCGAACATGTATGGAAGTTAGCGCCATCTTACTGCACAATCAGAAACTACATGTATATGAATGAAGAAGCTGTTTCAATATTTAAACAGATGTTAGAACATTAAAGCTTTTCTCATGTATGAAACTGCACCTGTAACTTTAAAGCTCTCTCTCTCTTTCTCTCTCTCTCTCTCTGTGCGATGTCATTAAAGCCTTGAAACTTTACACACCAGCTGTTTGTCCTCCGAGTCTGATTCAACCCAGGAGCCCGACACTCCTGTAGGGCCAACACACTCCTTCAGGGGCCAACACACTCCTGTAGGGCCCGACACATTCCTGTAGGGCCCGACACACACCTGTAGGGGCCAACACATTCCTGTAGGGTCCGACACACTCCTGTAGGGCCCGACACACACCTGTAGGGGCCGACACACTCCTGTAGGGTCCGACACACTCCTGTAGGGGCCGACACACACCTGTAGGGTCCTACACACACCTGTAGGGTCCTACACACTCCTGTAGGGCCCGACACACTCCTGTAGGGCCCGACACACACCTGTAGGGGCCGACACACTCCTGTAGGGCCCGACACACTCCTGTAGGGTCCGACACACACCTGTAGGGGCCAACACACTCCTGTAGGGTCCTACACACACCTGTAGGGGCCAACACACTCCTGTAGGGCCCGACACACTCCTGTAGGGCCCGACACACACCTGTAGGGGCCGACACACTCCTGTAGGGCCCGACACACTCCTGTAGGGCCCGACACACACCTGTAGGGGCCAACACACTCCTGTAGGGTCCGACACACTCCTGTAGGGGCCAACACACTCCTGTAGGGCCCGACACACACCTGTAGGGGCCGACACACTCCTGTAGGGTCCGACACACTCCTGTAGGGGCCAACACACACCTGTAGGGTCCTACACACTCCTGTAGGGCCCGACACATTCCTGCAGAGGCAAACAAACTTTATTAGATTTAATTGTTGTAAAAGTTGAAGTGTGAAAGATTATTAAGCATAAAGTAATCTTCATGTTACTGTCAGTTTTAATAAGGGTTCTCACCACTAGATGTCACTACATCCTGTAGACCTGAGACCACAGCATGATCAGCTGTCACATGACTGAATCAGCTGTGACTCCTAGCATGATCCTTGTCAGGTAGCTTCATGTTTGCTAACAGGAGCAGATCACATGAGCTAACGCTAAGTGAAGTCTTCAGTTACTGGTTTAAGTTCAATTTATGTGTTGAACATTTTCATGACACTGTAAGTAACGAGCTAAAAGCTACTTTAGCTATTAGTAAAGTATTAAATTAACATTAATATTTGTCATAGTTCATAAGTAATTTAACATATTTTAAAATGATGTGTTTATAATATTTACAATCTGATGTATTTTAATTTAATAATAGTTTTTTGTGTTTAAACATTACAGAAAGTATATATACTCTTGCTCCTTCTCACACAACAAGGACAATAATTCTGTTTATAAAACAAACATACAAACATGTGTATTTCCTGTTTTACCTGAACGTGACTACACACCCCATCATGCACTGCGGCTCCTGATTCGTGAATCCACTGCGCTAGAACCGATAGGGAGGGAAGCTGCCGGAGATTAGTGCCAAACAGACCGGAAACTGGTTTGACCTTCAAAATAATTTGATTTAATATCTTGTCACACAACGATAAATCAGAATAAAGAATGAATCAATAAAAACCACAGATTATTAGTGTGATGTTTTTTAATTATTCGTGAGTAATCTGCATTTTTAACATTAATCACAGAAGCTTTTTCTTGATTTAATTCAAATTATATTGAGACAGAATTACGACGGTTATTAAAATGAGCATTATTCATTCTTTTTACATGACAAATGTATTCAACACGCACAAGCAGAATTACTTTTTGAATTCATTCTTATTTGTGTTTTTTATTTGGTAACCTCAGGAAACTACAGTAGTTGTATTTGTAATACAGTGGGCCTTGGTTGCCCCCTTGTGGTTTAATTAATTTATGATTTTACTGTAAGCTCTTGTATCAGTTGTACTTTCTCGGAGCAAATATTATTGATGCTCAATATATTATTTCATATTCAGCACAGGATCAGCGTTCTATTTTGAAAGTGACAACCGGATGTGTTGTTAATTCTTTCCGTCTTGACCTTGCCGCTGATCCCTGAGATTTCCGTTAATATTCCGTCTTACCTTCTCCGTTCCCGTGATCTCCGGTTGTCTGAGGCACCGGCAGCAGCTCCGGGTGTGTGCCGGGCCGTGGCGCCTCCCCTCCGGCTCCGAGCAGCAGCAGCAGTCGGTGTGTGATGGAGCGGATGCGGGTTTTCTCCTGTGGTAAAGCGGCGGTGTAATCTCCCGATCCAGCATCGAACAGACGGCGCCGGGATTTTCTGTCATTTCCTCCAGAAGCTTCAGTTTGAATCCGGTTTTCAGTTTGAGCTGCGGACCCTCGGCTCATGTCCCGGTTCTGCTCAGGAACCAGCATGTGCTCCGAACATTGTTCTGAGCATTTTATTCTGAAATCTTCCCTTCGCGTCTTGTGACCTTCAAACAGATTTCTGGGAATGTTCCGGTTCGGTTCAGAAAACATTCTAACAGAAGGTCCTCTGCAAAACGGTTCCTGGAGGTTCCTGTTGGTTCCTGTTGGTTCCTGGTGTTTCCTGAAGGTTCATATTGGTTCTTGAATGGTCCTGTTAGTCCCTCTTGGTTCCTGAGGCTTCCTCCTGGTCACTGGAGATCCCGAAAGTCCCTGAAGGTTCCTCTGGGTTCTTGAAGGCTCTATTGTTTCCTCAAGGCTCCTGTTGGTTTTTAAGGGTTCCGGTTGTTGCCTGAAGGTTCATTGTGGTTTCTGAAGGGTCCTATTGGATCTTGAAGGGCCCTGTTCGTTGAAGGGTCTTATTGGTTCCTGAAGGGTCCTATTGGATCTTGAAGGGTCATATTGGTTCCTTTGGTTTCTGAAGGGTCCTATTGGATCATGTAGGGTCCTATTCGATCTTGTAGGGTATCTTGTATTGGTTCCTGAAGGTTCCTGTTGGTTCTTGAAAGGTGGTTTTGGTTCCGGTGGGTTCCTGTTAGATCTGTTCTGGTCACATGAAAATAACCTTTCAAGAACATTATAATGATACATTAATAAAGTCACATTGTAGCTTTTTAACCTAAAACAATGAACACAAATATTTTAAATATTGAATCTGTACAAGCTTGAATAATGACTTGTTTAAACTTTTAGTTATGAAAAATGGTTTTGAGCCCTGAATATTTTTCCTATAATGAGTAACAATATTGTCTCATTATCATTTCAAGAATTAAACACCTTTATAAAAAAATACATAAATATATTTTCCTCTAGAAACTGCACAAATTATATATTATCTGTTGAAAAGAGGTAAAGACAGTTCCACAAAAAGTCAGTAATTTCAGTTTTTATAAACTAAACTTAAAGTTTTGGATACATTAATATATATTTACATTGTAAACAAACAGTAACAAATTATTCAGATAAAATAAACGTGTTTGTTTATAAGATGAGCTGCTTAATTCAGATGAAGTTTTGAAGATGTATTTATTTAATTAAAATGTGTGTATAAAGTGATTTAAAGAACATATTTAGTTTTGGTATCAGATTTCCTCCAGTGTTATATTTGTGTACGAAGTTGAAAGCAGATTTTAAAGTGATGGATTGAATATTGTTTGATATTTTACCTCAAACCTTTTCTTCAGGTTATGATGATTTAGGTTTTATCGATATCTTGTTTCCTACGAAAAAAATCCCAACAAAATATAGATGTTAGTATGTCTCGATTTTTTTTAACCTTTTTCGTACATACGATACAGAATTAGATACATTTTTGTATTTTTATTTCTCATAGTGATTTAATTGTTCGTTGGACAAAGTTTAAGTTCAATACAAGATAAACACAATCACTTTATCTCCAATGGAATTTTTACAGTGAAACACTAAAAGTTAAAGTTTCATATTTAATTCCATTTTCCCTCGAATTCTCATTGTTGTTACTTTGAAGCTCACGTTTGTGTTATAGCACAAGCTGCAGTGTGAATCATGGGAAGTGTAGTGGGATGTGAAACAGACCAGTGACGGACCACAGCTCCCAGCAGCCTTGAGTTGGATGAAAGGGGATTTGAACGTTTTGGAGGTAGATGAGATCAAAGCCTTTGATCTTCTCAGAACAGATCAAAGGGAGAAGACGATAGGTTTTTATTTCCCCCCCGGATGTTTCCATTGAGTCCCGGGTTCTGAGGGAAGATGTCTGATAAGACGGCTCCTCGCTGCCAGCTGAGGCTGGAGTGGATCTACGGGTACCGGGGTCACCAGTGCCGGAACAACCTGTTCTACACCGCGGGGAAGGAGGTGGTGTACTTCGTGGCCGGGGTCGGGGTCGTCTACAACACCCGAGAACACACCCAGAAGTTCTACCTGGGCCACAACGATGACATCATCAGGTGAGGAGGTGCACCTGCAGCGGAAGAATCCAGATTAAAAAGTCACGTGATATATTTTGTGTTTGTTTTGATTTGATAAACAACAACAACAACAAGCAGTTAACTTCTTTATTGATACGTCCCCCGTTCACACCCTGACCATCTGAAGTTTACTCTCTGTTTGTAATGAACTCTGCAGGGGGCGCTGTCTGAAGTGTTCTGTCTGTCCCCCCCCCCCCCCCCCCCCAGTCTAGCCATCCACCCTGATAAGGTCCAGGTGGCGACGGGTCAGGTGGGTAAGGACCCGTACATCTGTATCTGGGACACGTACGCCATGCAGACCGTGTCCATCCTGAGGGACGTCCACACACACGGTGTCGCCTGTCTCGCCTTCAACTCTGACGGACAGGTGAGACCACGCCCCCTCGTGATGATGTAACACTGATCACATGACTGAGTCCCTGCTGGGCGGTTCCACCTCGTCGAATGGGAACGTTTGTTTCTACTGTTTCACCTTCAGCTGATTTATGAACCAAACATAAACTCTGAGAATTATTGTTGTTGTAAAATTTGTTAAATACAAATAAAACTGTAAATGCTGAGAAATACTGAGGCTCCAGGAAGCTACCCTGAGGAACTCCTCCACATTAACTGTAAAGATATGATTATATATTCTGTATCATACAGCTAGTGTCGTCCCATTGTGTGTCTTGATTGTGTACTTCTTGTTGGTGTGTGGTAGCGGCTGGCGTCGGTCGGTCTGGACGCTAAGAACACGGTGTGTGTCTGGGACTGGAGGAGAGGACGGGTGCTGGCCACAGCCACCGGCCACTCGGACAGAGTACGACTCCTCATGACTCGCATTCAAGAGACACGTCAACATTATTTTATTATATTAGCTTCATTATACATTTTTTAATGATCAGAAATGTGTTGGTTTGAGGATTTATAATGACAAACTATAAAGAATATGATATCAAGGTGTAATCATTTACACATAAGTACAGTAATGTAGAAGCAGAAGTGGATCAGGTTCTCTGACGTGTTGAGGATGCTCCTGCAGATCTTTGACGTGACCTGGGATCCGTTCCAGTCCAGTCGACTCGTCAGCTGTGGAGTCAAACACATCAAGGTGAAACATCACAATCATCCAGTTCAACGTGTTGTCATTCAAAGTCGTATTAGTCTCATGTCTAATATACAAACTGTGTGTGTATGTGTGTGTGTGTGTGTGTGTGTGTGTGTGTGTGTGTGTGTGTGTGTGTGTGTGTGTGTGTGTGTGTGTGTGTGTGTGTGTGTGTGTGTGTGTGTGTGTGTGTGTGTGTGTGTGTGTGTGTGTGTGTAGTTCTGGATTCTTTGTGGAAACGCTCTGACTCCCAAACGAGGGATCTTTGGGAAGACGGGCGACCTGCAGACCATCCTGTGTGTGTGTGCGGCCAAAGAGGAGCTGACCTACTCTGGAGCCCTGAACGGAGACGTGTACGTGTGGAGAGGGGTCACTCTGATCCGGACTGTGCAGGCTGCACACGGGGTGAGACACCACACCTCCACCTGCACCTGCACCTCCACCTGCACCTTCACCTCCACCTCCACCTTCACCTGCACCTCCACCTTCACCTTTTACATTACATGTCATTTAGCTGATGCTTTTGTCCAAAGCGACTTACAATCAGTACACTCAGCACACTCAGCATTTATGAGGGGCCATTTTAGGGGTTCAGTATCTTGCCAAGGACACTTAGGCATGCAGATGGGAAAGAGTGGGATTCAAATCGGCAACCTTCTTGTTGCAGAACACCCGCTCTATCCCCTAGGCCACGCTCTCCCCACCTTCACCTCCACCTTCACCTCCACCTTCACCTTCACCTCCACCTCCACCTTCACCTCCACCTTCACCTCCACCTTCACCTCCAACTTCACCTGCTTCTCTTTCACACCTCGCTCGGTTCAGACCTAAATATCAGAGCGGTCCAAACCAAAGCACCGAGTCCGACCAGAAGAGGAGTTCAGGGTCTGGATCCAACTGAACCAGGTTCTGTTGCTTTACACTGAAAACACTTTGTTGGATAGTTTGGACTTTTGGACCAATCACAATCACAGGAAGTAGAGACAGAATTAAACAAGAGAAGAAGAAGAAGAAGAAGAAGAAGCAGCAGTCTTCACCTCCGACGATAAAATGTTTGAACAACGAGGATGTTCATTTGGTGCATTTGAACTAGTGTGGAGTACTGTGGAGTACTGTGGAGTACTGTGGAGTACTGTAGTACTGTGGAGTACTGTGCCTGAAGGTGCTGATGCTGCGAGTGATACTATCATGATGTTACTATGGCAACCAGATGAGGCGCTTCATTCATGTTCTCCATTCAAACAGAAAGACCACTCCCCCCCCCCCCCCTTATGTCATAATCCTTATTTTGCCTGTTGTGTGTCTGTGTGTGTTTGTGTGTGTCTGTGGTGCAGGCAGGGATCTTCAGCATGCACGCCTGTGAGGAAGGATTTGCCACCGGCGGCCGGGACGGCTGCATCCGGCTGTGGGACGTGGACTTCAAACCAATCACCAAGATCGACCTGAGGGAGGCGGAGCAAGGCTACAAAGGTCAGGACTCCGTCATGTGTGTCAGAATAAACACGTGACCCCTGTCAGACACAGACCGGTCCCTATGGACCTCAGACCAGCAGCTGATCTCCTTCACAGAATCACTTTCTCTTTCATTTGCTTCAAAGAACGTTTTTCAAAATACTTTAAATGGAGCTGAATCATTTTATTTTGAAGTTGTGAACTTGGGTCAGAAGACTGTGTCAGTTATTAGTTGACATGTGAAGTATGAAACCATAACATCAGTTCAGTAAATCATTTAAACTTATATATAAACCACACACGTGATGATGAACACAACGTTGTCTCACTTCACTCTTCTCTCTGCAGACTCACAACAAGCAGCTCTGAGCACAAACTATGAGAAGTGACAGAATGTTGTGGAAGACTTTGACTCACTAACAACGAGGACTAATCCTGAAGTATCAGCACAAGAGAACACAACATTACAAACACGTTAACAACAGGGAGTGTTTGAATGAGAACAACATGTGACTGCATGTCGGGCGTCACAGGGAAAGAACTCAGATGTTCTGTCAAATTCACTTGGTTTTGATTCTGAGGTTTTCGTGGTTTAAGGTTTTAAACACGTGGACCAGGACTCTCCAGTGTCAGGAGATGAAACCTGTTGCTCTGGTTTGAGTGAAGGTCTTGTGTTTCAGGTCTGTCGATCCGCAGTGTGTGCTGGAAGGCGGACCGGATCCTGGCCGGGACTCAGGACAGCGAGATCTTCGAGGTGATGGTCCGGGACAGAGACAAACCAGTTCTGCTGATGCAAGGTCACAGCGAGGGCGAGCTGTGGGCACTGGACCTGCATCCCAAACAACCAGTGGCTGTCACTGGGAGTGACGACCGCTCGGTCAGGTCGGTCGGACCCACCGACACCACCACCTCAGCTCTGCCACCAGGTGGCGTATTCTCTGAGCTCATCTCTGTCCTGTCTGTCCCTCAGGCTGTGGAGTCTTCCTGACCACACTCTGCTCGCTCGCTGCAACATGGAGGAATCTGTTCGGAGTGTTTCCTTCAACAACGACGGCTCCCAGCTCGCTCTCGGCATGAAAGACGGATCCTTCACCGTGCTGCGTGTCAGGTGACCTCTCTAACTCGGGCAAGGGTTAGCTTGGTTAGCTTGGTGAGCTAGAGGCAGTTAGCTACAGAAGCTTTCCCTGGAGACCCAGGGCTCTGTCTCCCTTCTGTGAAAAGTAAACTGACTCAGCAGTGACTCGCAATTATGAAGATGACACCCAAATGTAGCTTGTGTGAGGCTGAGGGGTCCAAGCACTGAGCCCTGTGGAACTCCACACATCCTGTTGGTCCATGTCGGGTTAAAAGACAAAGATTTAAACCTTAACATGTGAGATAACAACGTTTTTGTTCTTCAGGGACATGACAGAGGTTGTACACATCAAGGACCGGAAGGAGGTGATCCATGAGCTCAAGTTCTCTCCAGATGGTTCCTTCCTGGCGGTGGGATCGAACGACGGGCTGGTGGATATCTACGCCGTTGGCCAGCGCTACAAGAAGGTGGGTGAGTGTTGCCGCTCCACCTCCTTCATCACCCACTTGGACTGGTCCGTGGACAGCCGCTTCCTGCAGACCAATGACGGGGCTGGAGACCGGCTCTTCTACAGGATGCCAGGTACCGCACTGAAACTCTCTGTCTGTTAATTTGATTGTACTTATACTTGCTTGACTTGACTTTTAACTTTACACTGACTTTCCTCCCAAAGACCAGTGACCTCCTGACCTTTAACCTTGTCCCTTGTCCTCAGCAGGTAAGCTGGTTTCTAAAGAGGAGGCGAAGGGGATCCACTGGATGACGTGGACGGGCGTGGTGGGACCTGAGGTGAATGGTATTTGGCCCAAGTACTCCACCATCTCTAATGTGAACTCTGTGGATGCCAACTACAGCAGTGCTGTGCTGGTGACTGGAGACGACCTCGGCCTCCTCAAACTCTTCAGGTTCCCCTGCCTGAAGAAAGGTCAGTGTGATGGTTTCACTGGAGGAATGAATTCAGTTGTGTAAGTCTTTGATTGAGCAGGAGCTTAAGGGGAACCCCTGATTCTTTGATTTAATAATTAACAAACGTCGAAAGTTGAACCATTCGATTTTGTCTAACTAGTGTCCGTCCTGGGAGACGTGTCCTCACATGTGTCTCTGAGGTCTCTACCTTCTTCACCTGTTAAAGGTTTCGGTAGTTTGACTCTTGTTGAAGAACAGAGGACGTCTCACTTTGTTAAAGACGATGAGACAAACTGTGATTTGTGAATATGAGCTCTACTAATATAATTTGATTGATTTTATGAGGGAGAGCCAAGGATTCTAAATGCTGCTGGACTCCAGTCTGTCCTTCATGTGTCAGTTCCAAGATGAGTTGATGGATTAAACCACTTTATGAACTCCTCCACTAAGTCTTATCTCCTTCTTCTAACAGGAGCCAAATTCAAGAAGTACATCGGTCACTCTGCACATGTGACCAATGTTCGCTGGTCCAATGACCTGCAGTGGGTGGTCAGCACTGGTGGCGCTGACCACGCAGTCTTCCAGTGGAGGTTCCTGCCTGAAGGCGTCATGAATGGTGTTCTGGAGCCGCTTCTACAAGGTCAGACCAAGATTTACCCCCCCGCTTTATTTGTCCCTTTTAAGGACCTTGTTCTGGAACAAGTTTTAACCACACAACTCAACAATCTATTCATTTGTTATCCTCACACACAAAACCAGATTCATCTGCTCTATTTGGTATCTCTCAATAACCATGTAACGCTAACATGCTGTTAACGAAGTCTTTTCTCCGGGCGGTGTCTTCAGAGGGCTACGCTGACTCCAACAGTGGAGAGTCGGACTCGGACCTGTCGGACGTCCCGGAGCTGGACTCGGACATCGAACAGGAAGCTCAGACCAGCTACGAACGCCAGGTCACCAGGAGATCAACATCTTCTCATGCTGTAAATAATCCCTGGAAACCCGTGTGACTCACTGTCTCCCTCTGCAGGTGTATAAGGAAGACCTGCCTCAGCTGAGGAAGAAGCTGATTGGCTCTCTGAAGCGGCAGAAGTCTCCGGAGGAGGGTCTTCGTCTGCAGTTTGTTCATGGGTAAAATCAAAAGGATCAAACAGACTGACTTTATCAGAACAAACAGGTTTCCTCAGACTTTTATTGTGGCGGTCCTGTTCTCTATGTTCTGAAGGTATCGGGGGTTCGACTGTCGTAACAACCTGTTCTACAGTCAGACGGGCGAGGTGGTGTACCACGTGGCCGCTGTCGCCATCGTGTACAACCGGCTGCAGCACAGTCAGAGGTTCTACCTCGGCCATGACGACGACATCCTGGGCCTCACCGTCCACCCGCTCAAAGACTACGTGGCCTCGGCACAGGTACTGACTGCAGCAGGTGAGTGTCCGACTGGCTGGGAGCGTCTCTGATTGGCTGTCTGTGTGCTCAGGTGGGCAGAGACCCAGCCGTCCACGTCTGGGACGTCCAGACCCTGAAGTGTTTATCACTGCTGAAGGGACACCACAGCAGAGGAGTGTGTGCCCTGGAGTTCACAGGTAGGTCCTCACCGGTCCTCACACCTGAGTCACAACTTCTACATCTTCACCTCATCATGGTTCTGGTTCTGTTGCAGCCGATGGGAAGAGTCTGGTTTCAGTCGGAATCGATGAGTGTCACTCCATCGTTATCTGGGACTGGAAGAAAGGAGAGAGGCTGGCCAAGGCCAGGTACACACGGCTGACACAACACGCCTAAATGCAACACGCCTGAACACAACCTGAACACACCACGCCTGAACGCAACACGCCTGAACACAACAAACCTGAACACAACACGCCTGAACGCACCACGCCTGAACGCAACACGCCTGAACACATCACACCTGAACACAACCTGAACACAACACGCCTGAACACAACCTGAACACAACACACCTGAACACACCACGCCTGAACGCACCACGCCTGAACGCAACCTGAACACAACACACCTGAACACAACCTGAACACAACACACCTGAACACACCACGCCTGAACGCAACACGCCTGAACACAACACACCAGAACACAACCTGAACACAACACAACCTGAACACAACACACCTGAACACACCACGCCTGAACGCAACACGCCTGAACACAACACACCAGAACACAACCTGAACACAACACACCTGAACACACCACGCCTGAACGCAACACGCCTGAACACAACACACCAGAACACAACCTGAACACACCACGCCTGAACGCACCACGCCTGAACACAACACAACCTGAACACAACACGACTGAACACAACACACCTGAACACAACCTGAACACAACACAACCTGAACACAACACAACTGAACACAACACGCCTGACCTCTCCTGATGGTTTGTGCTTCAGGGGCCACAAGGAGAAGGTCTTCGTGGTGAGGAGCAACCCCTTCAGGATGGACAAGCTGGTGACTGTGGGGATCAAACACATCAAGTTCTGGCAACATTCAGGTAAATTCATCCTAGTCCATTTTCCTGGTTTCATTCCTCCTGAAGAGAAACAAACCTTCACACTGACTCACACGTGTCCAACGTTATAGTCGAGCTGTGTCCCCTGATTCCAGATCAGGCAACAGAAACATAATTAAAGTATGTCCGTCCTCGTCCTGCAGGGGGCGGTCTGACTTTTAAACGAGGGATCTTTGGGAACCTGGGGAGACAAGAGACCATGATGTCTGCGTGTTATGGTCGATCCGAGGACCTGGTTTTCTCCGGAGCCACGAACGGAGACGTTTACATCTGGAAAGACACGACTCTGATCAAGACCATCAAGGCCCACGACGGCCCGGTGTTCGCCATGTGCTCCCTGGACAAGGTTCCATCCCTCCTTCACTTTCACTTCCTCTTAATGACATTGTTCAGTTATAGACTCTGAACTTTCATATGTTCAAATGGTCAATAAATAAAAGAATATCTGAAGATCTGAGTTTTCTTCTGTGTTCACTGTCCAGGGTTTTGTGACGGGGGGGAAGGACGGTATCGTGGAGCTGTGGGACGACATGTTTGAGAGATGTTTGAAGACGTACGCCATCAAGAGAGCCGCTCTGTCTCCGTCTTCTAAAGGTGTGGCCCCCCCCCCCGCTGTCCCACAGCGTTCACGCTGCTGTCATCTCCTCTGTGTTTTCATTGTTGTGCTTCTGGTCCAGGTTTGCTGCTGGAGGACAACCCTTCCATCAGAGCCATCACCCTGGGACACGGACACATCCTGCTGGGAACCAAAAATGGAGAAATCCTGGAGATCGACAAGAGCGGACCCATGACCCTGCTGGTCCAGGTGAGAAGGATCTGTGAAAACCTGGATCCAGCTTACTGGTTCAGGTGAGAACCAGTAAGCTGGATCCAGCTGAGGTGACGAGGTCTGTTCCTTCAGCGATAAACGTTAACTGTGTGTGTGTTTTGTGTGTGTGTGTGTGTTTTGTGTGTGTGCGTGTGTGTCTGTGTGTGCAGGGTCACATGGAGGGCGAGGTTTGGGGTTTGGCGGCTCACCCTCTACTTCCTGTCTGCGCCACCGTCAGTGACGACAAAACTCTGAGGATCTGGGAGCTGTCGGCCAATCACCGCATGGTGGCTGTCCGCAAGCTGAAGAAAGGTGAGAGAAGTGTGTTACCTGTGTGTAGCCTGTGTGTTACCTGTGTTTACCTGTGTGTTACCTGTGTGCTCCTCAGGGGGGCGCTGCTGTGCCTTCTCCCCCGATGGGAAGGCTCTGGCGGTGGGTCTGAACGATGGCAGCTTCCTGGTGGTGAACGCTGACACTCTGGAGGACCTGGTGTCCTTCCACCACCGCAGAGAGCTCATCTCCGACATCCGCTTCTCCCAAGGTACTGGAACCCACGGCACCGGTGTGTGAGCGGGGGTTGTGCGGCGGTTGTGCGGCGGTGGGTCACAGCTTTGTGTGTTTCAGATGCAGGGAAGTACCTGGCTGTGGCGTCCCACGATTCCTTTGTGGACATTTACAACGTCCTGACCAGTAAGAGAGTCGGCATCTGTAAAGGGTCCGGAAGCTTCATCACCCACATGGACTGGGACTCCAGAGGTGAGCTGCTCTGATGCTAAGCTAGCACACCTCCCAGCTCACCTGTACTGATGCTAAGCTAACACACCTCCCAGCTCACCTGTTCTGGTGCTAAGCTAACACACCTCCCAGCACACCTGTACTGATGCTAAGCTAACACACCTCCCAGCTCACCTGTACTGATGCTAAGCTAACACACCTCCCAGCACACCTGTACTGATGCTAAGCTAACACACCTCCCAGCTCACCTGTTCTGATGCTAAGCTAACACACCTCCCAGCACACCTGTACTGATGCTAAATTAACACACTACCCAGCACACCTGTACTGATGCTAAGCTAACACACCTCCCAGCACACCTGTACTGATGCTAACCTAACACACCTCACAGCACACCTGTTCTGATGCTAAGCTAATACACCTCCCAGCGCACCTGTTCTGATGCTAAGCTAACACACCTCCCAGCACACCTGTTCTGATGCTAAGCTAACACACCTCCCAGCACACCTGTACTGATGCTAAGCTAACACACCGAACCCCCTGACAGCTCAAACTGTCTCTAATAACACTCAAAGGTTTTCAATGTGATGTCATCGACATCTCACACTGACGATTAAGGTCAGATGGATTCTGAGAAGCTAACATGCTAACATTAGCATACAAGGGTTCCTTTAGTGTCATTGCTAACACCTGGGATGTTAGCATCATCCTAAATATTGCATAATGACATTAGTGTGATAAGAAGCTAAAAAACCACACATATTAACATGACAGACTAAATGCACACGCTAACTACACGTCAGGACACGTGGCTGTGCCTAGCTAACACGTTAATGTCTTTAAGGTAAACTGCTGCAGGTGAACACCGGAGCTAAAGAGCAGCTGTTCTTCGAGGCTCCACGAGGACGGAAGCAGAACATCAGTGTTGCGGAGGTCGGTTCTTCTTCATGTTCACGTGTTCTTCTCAGCTTGTTTCTGTTTGTAAGATCACATGGTGTTCCTGTGTTTCCAGTTTGAGAAGCTGGACTGGGCGAGCTGGACGTCGGTGCTGGGTCCGACCTGTGAGGGAATATGGCCGACGCTCAGCTTCGTTAACTCCGCCTCCCTCACCAGAGATCGCAAGCTGCTCGCCAGCGGAGACGACTTCGGGTTCCTGAAGCTCTTCAGCTTCCCGTCCAGGGTGAGGCTCCGACTCTGTCCTTTACCAGATCCCCTTCTTCTCTCTCTGACTTGTTATGAAACAACCTCAGGGCCAGTTTGCGAAGTTCAAGAAGTACGTGGGTCACAGCACCAACGTGACCAACGTCCGATGGTCCAATGACGACTCGGTGCTGCTGTCAGTGGGCGGGGCCGACACGGCTCTGATGATCTGGAGCAGAGAGCCACCGGGACACAAGGAGAGTAAAGCTGTGGACAGCGAGGAGTCGGACGACGACCCCGAGGAGGACGGAGGTAACCCATCCTGAGAAGGTTCTGGGTCTGGTTCCAGCTTCAGACCTCCAGCTCCTCATGGTGAGATGTTGTGGACATGTTGTGTTTCCAGGTTACGACAGCGATGTGGCGCGGGAGAAGGTGGTGGACTACGTCACAAAGATCTACTCTCCCAACATCAGGAACATGTCAGGAACCAAACCTCACCTGCAGCACAAAGAGCTTCCTGTGGAGGAGAGGTACCGAGTCACAGGATGAATACACAACACGATACTCCACCACACAATCCTTTACAACTTGAATCTGAATGGTTCCTGACCTTTGCCCCTCGGTCCCGGTCAGGCCTCCGGTGAGTCGAGCTGCTCCGCTGCCGGACAAGCTGCTGAAGAACAACGTGACCAAGAAGAAGAAGGTGGTGGAGGTCAGTACCAGGTCCAGCTCAGTCCTCGGACTCCGGGCCAGGATCCAAACAGCTGTTTGTGTTTCAGGAGCTGGTGCTGGAGCACGTGTTCGGGTACCGAGGCTTCGACTGTCGCAACAACCTGCACTACCTCAACGACGGCGCTGACATCATCTTCCACACGGCCGCCGCCGTGGTGATCCAGAACCTGTCGGCCGGTCGGTGAAGCTCTGACGAGGGGATTCTCCTGATAGAAGCTGCTGGTGTTACACCTCTGCTTCCTGTCCTCACAGGAACTCAGAGCTTCTACCTGGAACACACCGACGACATCCTGTGTCTCACCGTCAACCAGCATCCCAAATACCAGAACATCATCGCCACGGGACAGATCGGTGAGTCACATGACAGGAAGTCCACTCAGCTGCAGCAGACACAACTTCCTGCTAATGCCTCATATCACCACGAGCATGGACACATCTCACCTGGAGCCTCCACCTGGTCGACATGTCACAACACAACACAAAACCACATGTTCTCACACAATACGACAAGTTAGGAAGGCAACCATGAGATTGTCGGGTACGATACGATATGATACAACACAAGATACATCACGATATGTGACACGTGCTATGATATGACACAACATGATGTGACATAATACAAAAAGTTACCATACAACACGTGAGTTCACGATACGACACAACATGACACGTCGTTGTGCGTTGAGTGACAGTCAGAGCTCCTGTAATGTGCATCATCACGTTGTTCTCATGCATGACTCAGCTGCTTTTCGCCCATCGCACTTCTTTTCTTTTCTGCTTCGTCATTGTCCCGCCTCACGCCATCACCAGGTGACCTCACGGACCTGCCAGGTAAGACTCACTCATCACGGATCCATTCATCACATGATCCTGTTCTCTGGTGTGTAACCTGTCGGTGTCGTTGCTCTCGGTGTTTAGAGGCTGAGGTGTCCGGTGAGTACCAGCAGAACCCCCCCCCCCCCCTTCAGAGACCACGTCTGCACTGATCTGGAATCAGAAGAAAACGCTGCGTCATGTGTTTCTCCACTAAGACTGCTCAATGTCACCAACTTCTACAACCACAGAAATAATAATAATTGTTATTATTATTGCCGGACAACACATTTATCTAAGCTGAGTACAAACATGAAACTTTGAATGATGATATTGAAGATGATATCGATCTTGGCAAACTAATTGAATTTAAAAATGTTTTAATCATTAGCGTTATTTCGTGTTTCTCCACATCAGTGTGGGCGTGGCAGCCTCACATCAGCATGCTGAACTCACTGTGGTGTCTGTGGTGTCTGTGGTGTCTGTGGAAGTGATTCTTGTTTTTCTATACGATCAATGTCAGGACGTGAACTTCAGGCATGAAGACACTGATCTTTATCTGCTCAACAGAATCCTGTGAGAGTCCAGATCTCATGGAACATCTGGTTCAAACCGTCGACAGATGTTCACGATGATGATGTTTTATTAATAGAACACATTTAAGTTAAATCACAGTTTCTCCAAACCAGTTTTGAATCTGGGCCTCCTACTGGAGTTTATTTTTTAAACATGGAACAAAGAACTCACAGAGATTGAAGATGTGTTTGTTTAGGTTGTTTTTGTTGTGATGTTCTGTTTGTTCAGTTGTTTTCAGGTTGTTTACACAACTCGTCTCTAAATACCACTCGTTTGAACTCGTGTAGACTTTAAGAAGAAGTGAGTCCTGTGTGATCGGGACCAGATGTGTAAATACTGTGGTTATAAATGTGTGAATACAGAAAAGCACTTCAGATTTTCCTGACTCAGCAGTTTTGCTGTGTTGACTCAGCACGTAGCACCTGTCCCCTCCTGCTCCTGAACCACGTGATCGTCCTCAGTGTCTCTGCCTGCACTCCCTCAGGATCCTCGTTCCATTGAGACTCTGTGTCATTGTTCCTTTGGTTTCACTTCTTCTCCTTTAGTTCAGCAGCTCCTTCCTGTTCACTCCCTTCTTCTTCTTCTTCTTCTTCTTCTTCTTCTTCTTCTTCTTCTTCTTCTTCTTCTGGTTCATTGGTGGGTGACTCCTTGATTCTGAATCTTTCTATTTTCGGCTGCTCCTCTGTTCTTGTTTGTTCCCAAACCTGGAAACAGCTGTTTGTTAGTTTCCTTAAATCCTTGGTTCCAAAGTTGCACAGATGCTACGGACCTGGATGTTCAACACCTCGGTTCTTCGGTTCCTTTCACATTAGGTCCTAGGCTCCACAGTTATTAACTCCTACTTGATGCTTTGCCATCTTTGGTGTGAACTGTGGAACCTCAAGTGGGACCATAAAGAACCTTGAAGATGCTGTGGTCCTTAGTTCCTTGGTCCGGTGGTCCCTGGCTGTCCCTGGACCCTCAGGTCCGGGCTCCATGCTGCCTCGGCTCCTCGTTTCTTCAGCTGTTTGGTTTCTATGGTTCTCCTTTGTGCTCACAGGCCTGTCGCCATCCATCCACGTGTGGGACGCCATGACCAAGCAGACGCTGTCCATCCTCCGCTGCTCCCACGCCAAAGGTGTCGGCTACGTGAACTTCAGTGCTACAGGGAAGCTGCTGCTGTCCGTGGGGGTGGAGCCTGAACACACCATCACCGTGTGGAGGTGGCAGGAAGGTACCACAGCTTTTCAAAATACATAATCATTTCACTTTCACTATCAACCGGACACATGATTGTCAAGTTCTTATAGTAGAACTATGAAAGGAAACAGGAAGTGTTTTATTTCATTTAACAAAATGAAGGAACTTTATTCTGGATCCACAGTTCTTCTCAGAACCAGGTCTGGTGAAGCTTTGTTTCGTGGTTTGAGTGAACATATTACAATGAATGTTCCATCCCGGCTGACCTCTGACCTCTGACCCCCCCGCCAGGCACCAGGGTGACCAGTAAAGGTGGCCACGCCGAGCGCATCTTCGTCGTGGAGTTCAGACCCGACTCCGACACCCAGTTTGTGTCGGTGGGAATCAAACACATCAAGTTCTGGACCCTGGTTGGAGGTTCGCTTGTTTACAAGAAAGGTGTGATCGGCTCGGTGGAGGACGGCCGCATGCAGACCATGCTGTCGGTGGCGTTCGGTGCAGTAAGAGACACTTCTCCACAGTTTAACTTCAATCAAAATGTATGAATCTCAAGTTTGTCAGAATTAGATGCAAGTCCGTCTTTTCCTGTTCCAGAACAACCTGACCTTCACCGGGGCCATAAACGGAGACGTGTTCGTGTGGAGGGAGCACTTCCTCGTTCGGGTGGTGGCGAAGGCGCACAGCGGCCCGGTGTTCACCATGTACACCACCCTGAGGGACGGGCTCATCGTCACGGGGGGGAAGGAACGACCGTGAGTTCTCCAGAACCAGGCCTCACCTGAGTAGCTGGTGACCCTTAATGACCGGAGGCAGGAAGTGGACCGACACCACAGGAAGCTAAAGACAGAGGATGTTACCACAGTGGACTTTGTCTTCTAGTTCTAAATAAAAAAGAGTTCAGACTCACAGGTTCTGTCTCCACGGGGACGGAACCTGTGACCCTGGATCAGTATTGATTTGAGCAGAACCGGTCCCATCCTGTAGAACCACGAGGTGTCGGTTCTACAGGATGGGAAACCAGAATCGTTCTTCCTCCTTCAGATGAGGAACATCTCAACACTGTGTCCACACAAAACTCCCATAGTCCTCCTGGGATCCACATGTAGACGGGTCATCTGTCGGGGGGGCAGCAAATCAATCAAATCTTATTTTCACTCATTAATCTTAACAAGGTGCATCATCCTTTGATGTTAAGGAAAAACTACAAAAAAAACTTTAATGGGAGAAACTTCAGTAGTGTAACATCAATAAATAACAATATCTATAACATGAATGAGGAGATGACTCCATGATTGAAGCTCAGCAGCAGGACTCTTGTTGGTGTGTTCCTCAGGACCAAAGAAGGCGGCGCTGTGAAGCTGTGGGACCAGGAGATGAAGCGCTGCCGAGCCTTCCAGCTGGAGACGGGTCAGCCGGTGGAGAACGTCCGGTCCGTCTGCAGAGGGAAGGTCTGAGGAGCACAGAATGGATTCAACAGTATTAACTGTGTGATCAGTGTCTCATGCACGTGGATCCAGAAGAGAAGAACATTCAGCTCAGTGAACCTGTCCTGAGAATATTGTGAATTTAAATCAAAGTCATTTAAGATGTTCCCAGTAACAAGCCGCTTTGATCAGCTGGTTCCAGATGTTAGAGACACTTCAGAGACGTTGTGGTAGAAGGATCTGGACTGACGTCTCTGACCTTCTCTTCATTCTCTGTGAATCAGGGAAAGATCCTGGTGGGAACTAAAGATGGAGAGATCATAGAGGTCGGAGAGAAGAACGCAGCCTCCAACACGATGATCAACGGACACACTCAGGGGGGAATCTGGGGTTTGGCCACTCATCCTTTCAAAGACGTCTTCATCTCGGCCAGTGACGACGGGACCATCAGGATATGGGACCTGGCTGACAAGGTGAAGATTGAGCTGAGAGTCAGATCTTCTTCTTCCCCTGGTGTAAGGTTTCATCTTTCCACTTCTCCTTCTCTCTCAGAAACTTCTGAACAAGGTGAGTTTGGGTCATCCTGCCAAGTGCACGTCCTACAGCCCCAACGGAGAGATGGTTTCCATCGGGATGGAGAACGGGGAGTTCATCGTCCTGCTCGTCAACTCCCTCACGGTCTGGGGCAAGAAGAGGGACCGCAGCGTGGCCATCGAGGACATAAGGTAAGAGGTCAGGACGTGGTCCGGACATCAGGGCTACACACTTTGTTCCTCAATCAACTCACCTGTTGTCGCCCTGTGGGTCAGGTTCAGTCCAGATAACCGGTTCTTGGCCGTGGGTTCAGTGGAAAGTGCTGTGGACTTTTACGACCTTTCTCTGGGGCCGTCCCTGAACCGGATCGGATACTGTAAAGACATCCCCGGCTTCGTGATCCAGATCGACTTCTCTGCGGACAGCAAACACATCCAGGTTAGAGATTGTTGAGTTTGGTTTTGTGTGTCTCAGTTTGTGAGTCTTTCTCTCTCCACACAGACGCTTCACCTGCAACCGAAGATGCTCAGATGTGATTGGAGCAGAAACCAGAAGCTTCTACACATTATTTTATTCACAGGAAGAATCTGTTAATGGGTTTATTATTAGTTTTGTGGCAGATGCAGTTTTAACTGCTCTTAATGTTATTGTGACCTTTGACCTTTGTCCTCATGGCTCAGTGTAATGTTGATGTATCAGCTGAAGGTTTCCTGTTCTGCTCCAGGTGTCCACCAGCACCTACACCAGGCAGGTGCATGAAGTTCCCTCAGGGAAGATGGTAACGGAGCAGTCCACCATAGAGAGGATCACCTGGGCGACCTGGACCAGGTGAGAGCTCAGGGTGGTTCTCCGGTTCTCCGACACTAGAGCAGTGTTGGCTTTAAACGATGATCTTCAGAGCCTCACAAACTTTAGATCAATGCACTAAATATAAAACTTTGGAAATTAGCTTTGGAGCTCAAGTGTAGAACTAAGGGAACATCTGTAGATCTTGAAGAACATAGTGTGAGGATTAGGGAACAAACTGCAGGACGCACAGAACTGGAGATGTTTTCAGACTCAACTCTGTAGTTAGGTTCTGTGAAGCAGCAGCAGGTTGTCGGGTCCGACTCCTTCACAACACCAGGAACAGGTGGGGAACATTCAGAAGAGGGGCGGAGCCTGTAGAGCAGCAGGAGGCGGGACATGACGTATATATATTTATATATGTATTTACACATTTAAAACGTTTTAGAAACCTCATAATTTTCAGACATGTCACTAGGGGGCTGCAGGAACATGTGAGACTCCAGATCTTTCTTGTTCCTCAGTAGAACCAGCGAGGCCGTGGAGTCTCTCAGATCTTGATCAGTGTCTTTGTCTTTCTGTCTCCAGCGTCCTGGGGGACGAGGTCCTCGGGGTCTGGCCTCGTAACGCGGAGAAGGCCGATGTGACCTGTGCTTGTGTTTCCCACGCCGGCGTCAACCTGGTGACAGGAGACGACTTCGGCCTCATCAAGCTCTTTGACTTCCCCTGCTCCGAAAAATTTGTAAGTGAACTTTGCAGCCGATGACTTGGATGAGTTGGACGTGTGAGCTCATCAGCTGCTGGTGTTTGTTACAGGGGAAACACAAGCGCTACTTCGGTCACTCTGCTCATGTGACCAACATCCGCTTCTCCTGTGACGACAAATACGTGATCAGTGCCGGAGGCAGCGACTGCAGGTGAGAACCAAACATGAAGAGCAGAGACTGACTCAGTGGCTTCAAACCTTCACTCTTCTGTTTCCTCTTGTTTCCAGTTTATTTGTGTGGAAATGTCAGTGAGTGTGGACGTGGTCTTCTCTCGTGAGACTGGATTCACCTGAGCCTTCACCTGATCACAGCCGACAGGAAGTGTGAGCTGACCCGGGGGGGGGGGGGGGGACTTCTCCTGTCACGTCTCCTAAATCCAGATGTTTTCATGTGGAGCTCAAACGTTTGTGGTTAGGAGGTGAAGAAGAAGCTCAGTAGGGAGGTGGTAGCTGTTTGATGTAGCCGTGCTTCTGTTTGTCAGGATGTGCCTTCTTCACAAAGTCTGACCAAACATTTGATAAACTTTATGATAACGTTGGTGCTATGATCAGAGGTCATCAGGGCTTTCACAGGTACGGAGGATGAACAGTGTCCTTGTCTCGTTTGTTTTTGTAACTCGTTCTGTCTGATGCGGATGAAGAAGATGATGAAGAAGATGATGATGATGATGATGATGATGATGATGATGATGATGATGATGATGCAGTGAGTATCACAGTGAAGTAGAATCAATTACATCAAGATGGATCTTTGTTTGATCCCAGTTATAAAACCGAAGAAACAGAAAACCTTTTTTTTTTAAATGAAAGAATTCTACCTCAAACAGATGAAGTGAAACTGAATCATATTTAAGGCAGAAAATATTTATTAGAATTAAATTGTGAGCAGAACATGAGTGTGGACGACCTTTGCATCTTTGCCTCTCCACAAGGTGGCGCTATGTTTTTTCTCTGTATTTATCTGCTGTTAAAATAAATAAAACATTTAAATTACTTTGTAACGTCTTGTTTTAAATGAAAATATCATCAAAAAGTTTTGAATGTTTTATCCTGAAGTTGTTCATCAACACAAACGTGTTTCTATAAACGTCTGTGTTTTGTGTAGATTAGATTCAGTTTGTTGAACTACACAACTTCACCACTAGATGCAAAGAAGTGATAGAAACAGAAGAAAACAACAACAGTTCATGTTGTTGTTTTCAGAAGTTTGTTTCTGAGTCAGCAGATGCTAATGCTAATGCTAGCTAGTGATGATAAGAACTCACAGCTGCTCAGTGGACCTGGTGGAAACTCACCTGAGCAGTTTCACATCCTGATTCATGATCAGTGGTTTTATGGGATTTTTCATTATGTTTACAGTGTTTTAAGAAAATTGATTGATTGATTATTTATTTAAGCCTCGGAAAACACATTGAGGAATAAGACCCTCATTTACAATGGTGCCGAGGGTACAATGAAGAGTTAATACATTGAGCAAATAAATAAAGAAATAAGAATGAAATAAATATGCATATATACATACAGCAACACAAGGGAAAAGGTCACAGACAATCCACCCTGACGATTCAAAATCAAAAGGAAAGAACAAATGAGTATGTTCAAATGTTGAACATAATCATTACATGATATCTGGTGTATATTCAAGTGTTAATTGTGACTTATTATTTGAAGTGAATTTCTGATGTCTGTTATTTTGAATGAAGCACATTATTTAAACCTAATCAGCACCGGTTCACATATTGTACAGGAGGGAAGCTGCAGGTGAATAAACCAGTTTCCTCTGGGTTCAGGTCAGTGAGGAGGAAATGAGCAGTGGGAACTTTAACAGATGTGTTGGTTCTGGACGAGGAGCTGAAGGAACCGAGGGAAGAACCTCAGCTGGAAGTGAACACAGGTCCACCAGAACCCTGTGTGGACCCAGCAGGAGACGCGATCCAGTTCCGCTCCGCGCCGACAGGGGGCGCTGTGGGCTGCTGCCGCTCTGCCAGAGGACTGTCATGGCGGCGCCCTGTGTGAGGTTAGAGCGGCTGATGAAGATGAGCTGAGAGAAGAAGCTGAACACGAGGACTCAGGTGAACTCAGGTGAGTCCGGTCACTGGACCACCGTGAAGGTGAGCACGTGACACCGCGTCCGGTTCAGCGGGGTCACGTGGTTCAAAGGCTTTATTTCCGTCAGCACGAGACACTGAACAAAGTGAAACGAGAGAGAGAGAGAGAGAGAGAGAGAGAGAGAGAGAGAGAGAGAGAGAGAGAGAGAGAGAGAGAGAGAGAGAGAGAGAGAGAGAGAGAGAGAGAGAGAGAGAGAGAGAGAGAGAGAGAGCGCGCTCAGTGCATGATGGGAGTTCTCCCTCAGCCTGTGAGGATCTTGATATCCTGAGTTTCACAGGGAGCCAGTGCAGCAGCTCAGAGCAGTCATGTGACCTCTTCTGGTTCCTGTCAGCATCTTGGACCAACTGGAGGCTTCCCACAGACTCACTGGGATGTCCTGATAATAAAGACTTGCACTGGTCCAGTCTCGAGGAAACAAGTGGACGAGTATCTTCTGAGACAGGATGTTCCTCATGTTCATCATCCTGTGCAGGTGGAAGGAAGCTGTCCTAGAGACCTGATCTATATGTGGGTCACATGTCCTGGTCCTAACTCGGGTTCCTCTCAGTGGACCTGGGGACAAACTAACACCGAGGGGACTACCTGGTCTCTGAGATGTTCAATGAGCTCTGTCTGAATCTATATTCCATGCACCTGTTCTGGTGCTAAGCTAACACACCTCCCAGCACACCTGTACTGATGCTAAATTAACACACTACCCAGCACACCTGTACTGATGCTAAGCTAACACACCTCCCAGCACACCTGTACTGATGCTAACCTAACACACCTCACAGCACACCTGTTCTGATGCTAAGCTAATACACCTCCCAGCGCACCTGTTCTGATGCTAAGCTAACACACCTCCCAGCACACCTGTTCTGATGCTAAGCTAACACACCTCCCAGCACACCTGTACTGATGAACAGCAGCTAACACACCGAACCCCCTGACAGCTCAAACTGTCTCTAATAACACTCAAAGGTTTTCAATGTGATGTCATCGACATCTCACACTGACGATTAAGGTCAGATGGATTCTGAGAAGCTAACATGCTAACATTAGCATACAAGGGTTCCTTTAGTGGCATTGCTAACACCTGGGATGTTAGCATCATCCTAAATATTGCATAATGACATTAGTGTGATAAGAAGCTAAAAAACCACACATATTAACATGACAGACTAAATGCACACGCTAACTACACGTCAGGACACGTGGCTGTGCCTAGCTAACACGTTAATGTCTTTAAGGTAAACTGCTGCAGGTGAACACCGGAGCTAAAGAGCAGCTGTTCTTCGAGGCTCCACGAGGACGGAAGCAGAACATCAGTGTTGCGGAGGTCGGTTCTTCTTCATGTTCACGTGTTCTTCTTCATGTTCACGTGTTCTTCTCAGCTTGTTTCTGTTTGTAAGATCACATGGTGTTCCTGTGTTTCCAGTTTGAGAAGCTGGACTGGGCGAGCTGGACGTCGGTGCTGGGTCCGACCTGTGAGGGAATATGGCCGACGCTCAGCTTCGTTAACTCCGCCTCCCTCACCAGAGATCGCAAGCTGCTCGCCAGCGGAGACGACTTCGGGTTCCTGAAGCTCTTCAGCTTCCCGTCCAGGGTGAGGCTCCGACTCTGTCCTTTACCAGATCCCCTTCTTCTCTCTCTGACTTGTTATGAAACAACCTCAGGGCCAGTTTGCGAAGTTCAAGAAGTACGTGGGTCACAGCACCAACGTGACCAACGTCCGATGGTCCAATGACGACTCGGTGCTGCTGTCAGTGGGCGGGGCCGACACAGCTCTGATGATCTGGAGCAGAGAGCCACCGGGACACAAGGAGAGTAAAGCTGTGGACAGCGAGGAGTCGGACGACGACCCCGAGGAGGACGGAGGTAACCCATCCTGAGAAGGTTCTGGGTCTGGTTCCAGCTTCAGACCTCCAGCTCCTCATGGTGAGATGTTGTGGACATGTTGTGTTTCCAGGTTACGACAGCGATGTGGCGCGGGAGAAGGTGGTGGACTACGTCACAAAGATCTACTCTCCCAACATCAGGAACATGTCAGGAACCAAACCTCACCTGCAGCACAAAGAGCTTCCTGTGGAGGAGAGGTACCGAGTCACAGGATGAATACACAACACGATACTCCACCACACAATCCTTTACAACTTGAATCTGAATGGTTCCTGACCTTTGCCCCTCGGTCCCGGTCAGGCCTCCGGTGAGTCGAGCTGCTCCGCTGCCGGACAAGCTGCTGAAGAACAACGTGACCAAGAAGAAGAAGGTGGTGGAGGTCAGTACCAGGTCCAGCTCAGTCCTCGGACTCCGGGCCAGGATCCAAACAGCTGTTTGTGTTTCAGGAGCTGGTGCTGGAGCACGTGTTCGGGTACCGAGGCTTCGACTGTCGCAACAACCTGCACTACCTCAACGACGGCGCTGACATCATCTTCCACACGGCCGCCGCCGTGGTGATCCAGAACCTGTCGGCCGGTCGGTGAAGCTCTGACGAGGGGATTCTCCTGATAGAAGCTGCTGGTGTTACACCTCTGCTTCCTGTCCTCACAGGAACTCAGAGCTTCTACCTGGAACACACCGACGACATCCTGTGTCTCACCGTCAACCAGCATCCCAAATACCAGAACATCATCGCCACGGGACAGATCGGTGAGTCACATGACAGGAAGTCCACTCAGCTGCAGCAGACACAACTTCCTGCTAATGCCTCATATCACCACGAGCATGGACACATCTCACCTGGAGCCTCCACCTGGTCGACATGTCACAACACAACACAAAACCACATGTTCTCACACAATACGACAAGTTAGGAAGTCAACCATGAGATTGTCGGGTACGATACGATATGATACAACACAAGATACATCACGATATGTGACACGTGCTATGATATGACACAACATGATGTGACATAATACAAAAAGTTACCATACAACACGTGAGTTCACGATACGACACAACATGACACGTCGTTGTGCGTTGAGTGACAGTCAGAGCTCCTGTAATGTGCATCATCACGTTGTTCTCATGCATGACTCAGCTGCTTTTCGCCCATCGCACTTCTTTTCTTTTCTGCTTCGTCATTGTCCCGCCTCACGCCATCACCAGGTGACCTCACGGACCTGCCAGGTAAGACTCACTCATCACGGATCCATTCATCACATGATCCTGTTCTCTGGTGTGTAACCTGTCGGTGTCGTTGCTCTCGGTGTTTAGAGGCTGAGGTGTCCGGTGAGTACCAGCAGAACCCCCCCCCCCCCTTCAGAGACCACGTCTGCACTGATCTGGAATCAGAAGAAAACGCTGCTTCATGTGTTTCTCCACTAAGACTGCTCAATGTCACCAACTTCTACAACCACAGAAATAATAATAATTGTTATTATTATTGCCGGACAACACATTTATCTAAGCTGAGTACAAACATGAAACTTTGAATGATGATATTGAAGATGATATCGATCTTGGCAAACTAATTGAATTTAAAAATGTTTTAATCATTAGCGTTATTTCGTGTTTCTCCACATCAGTGTGGGCGTGGCAGCCTCACATCAGCATGCTGAACTCACTGTGGTGTCTGTGGTGTCTGTGGTGTCTGTGGTGTCTGTGGAAGTGATTCTTGTTTTTCTATACGATCAATGTCAGGACGTGAACTTCAGGCATGAAGACACTGATCTTTATCTGCTCAACAGAATCCTGTGAGAGTCCAGATCTCATGGAACATCTGGTTCAAACCGTCGACAGATGTTCACGATGATGATGTTTTATTAATAGAACACATTTAAGTTAAATCACAGTTTCTCCAAACCAGTTTTGAATCTGGGCCTCCTACTGGAGTTTATTTTTTAAACATGGAACAAAGAACTCACAGAGATTGAAGATGTGTTTGTTTAGGTTGTTTTTGTTGTGATGTTCTGTTTGTTCAGTTGTTTTCAGGTTGTTTACACAACTCGTCTCTAAATACCACTCGTTTGACCTTGTGTAGACTTTAAGAAGAAGTGAGTCCTGTGTGATCGGGACCAGATGTGTAAATACTGTGGTTATAAATGTGTGAATACAGAAAAGCACTTCAGATTTTCCTGACTCAGCAGTTTTGCTGTGTTGACTCAGCATGTAGCACCTGTCCCCTCCTGCTCCTGAACCACGTGATCGTCCTCAGTGTCTCTGCCTGCACTCCCTCAGGATCCTCGTTCCATTGAGACTCTGTGTCATTGTTCCTTTGGTTCCACTTCACCTTTAGTTCAGCAGCTCCTTCCTGTTCACTCCCTTCTTCTTCTTCTTCTTCTTCTTCTTCTTCTTCTTCTTCTTCTTCTTCTTCTGGTTCATTGGTGGGTGACTCCTGATTCTGAATCTTTCTATTTCCGGCTGCTCCTCTGTTCTTGTTTGTTCCCAAACCTGGAAACAGCTGTTTGTTAGTTTCCTTAAATCCTTGGTTCCAAAGTTGCACAGATGCTACGGACCTGGATGTTCAACACCTCGGTTCTTCGGTTCCTTTCACATTAGGTCCTAGGCTCCACAGTTATTAACTCCTACTTGATGCTTTGCCATCTTTGGTGTGAACTGTGGAACCTCAAGTGGGACCATAAAGAACCTTGAAGATGCTGTGGTCCTTAGTTCCTTGGTCCGGTGGTCCCTGGCTGTCCCTGGACCCTCAGGTCCGGGCTCCATGCTGCCTCGGCTCCTCGTTTCTTCAGCTGTTTGGTTTCTATGGTTCTCCTTTGTGCTCACAGGCCTGTCGCCATCCATCCACGTGTGGGACGCCATGACCAAGCAGACGCTGTCCATCCTCCGCTGCTCCCACGCCAAAGGTGTCGGCTACGTGAACTTCAGCGCTACAGGGAAGCTGCTGCTGTCCGTGGGGGTGGAGCCTGAACACACCATCACCGTGTGGAGGTGGCAGGAAGGTACCACAGCTTTTCAAAATACATAAATCATTTCACTTTCACTATCAAGGCCAAACAACCAGACACATGATTGGGAAGTTCTTATAGTAGATATGAAAGGAAACAGGAAGTGTTTTATTTCATTTAACAAAATGAAGGAACTTTATTCTGGATCCACAGTTCTTCTCAGAACCAGGTCTGGTGAAGCTTTGTTTCGTGGTTTGAGTGAACATGAATGAATGTTCCATCCCGGCTGACCTCTGACCTCTGACCCCCCCGCCAGGCACCAGGGTGACCAGTAAAGGTGGCCACGCCGAGCGCATCTTCGTCGTGGAGTTCAGACCCGACTCCGACACCCAGTTTGTGTCGGTGGGAATCAAACACATCAAGTTCTGGACCCTGGTTGGAGGTTCGCTTGTTTACAAGAAAGGTGTGATCGGCTCGGTGGAGGACGGCCGCATGCAGACCATGCTGTCGGTGGCGTTCGGTGCAGTAAGAGACACTTCTCCACAGTTTAACTTCAATCAAAATGTATGAATCTCAAGTTTGTCAGAATTAGATGCAAGTCCGTCTTTTCCTAATCCAGAACAACCTGACCTTCACCGGGGCCATAAACGGAGACGTGTTCGTGTGGAGGGAGCACTTCCTCGTTCGGGTGGTGGCGAAGGCGCACAGCGGCCCGGTGTTCACCATGTACACCACCCTGAGGGACGGGCTCATCGTCACGGGGGGGAAGGAACGACCGTGAGTTCTCCAGAACCAGGCCTCACCTGAGTAGCTGGTGACCCTTAATGACCGGAGGCAGGAAGTGGACCGACACCACAGGAAGCTAAAGACAGAGGATGTTACCACAGTGGACTTTGTCTTCTAGTTCTAAATAAAAAAGAGTTCAGACTCACAGGTTCTGTCTCCACGGGGACGGAACCTGTGACCCTGGATCAGTATTGATTTGAGCAGAACCGGTCCCATCCTGTAGAACCACAAGGTGTCGGTTCTACAGGATGGGAAACCAGAATCGTTCTTCCTCCTTCAGATGAGGAACATCTCAACACTGTGTCAAAACAGAACTCCCATAGTCCTCCTGGGATCCACATGTAGACGGGTCATCTGTCGGGGGGGCAGCAAATCAATCAAATCTTATTTTCACTCATTAATCTTAACAAGTTGCATCATCCTCTGATGTTAAGGAAAAACTACAAAAAAAACTTTAATGGGAGAAACTTCAGAAGTGTAACATCAATAAATAACAATATCTATAACATGAATGAGGAGGTGACTCCATGATTGAAGCTCAGCAGCAGGACTCTTGTTGGTGTGTTCCTCAGGACCAAAGAAGGCGGCGCTGTGAAGCTGTGGGACCAGGAGATGAAGCGCTGCCGAGCCTTCCAGCTGGAGACGGGTCAGCCGGTGGAGAACGTCCGGTCCGTCTGCAGAGGGAAGGTCTGAGGAGCACAGAATGGATTCAACAGTATTAACTGTGTGATCAGTGTCTCATGCACGTGGATCCAGAAGAGAAGAACATTCAGCTCAGTGAACCTGTCCTGAGAATATTGTGAATTTAAATCAAAGTCATTTAAGATGTTCCCAGTAACAAGCCGCTTTGATCAGCTGGTTCCAGATGTTAGAGACACTTCAGAGACGTTGTGGTAGAAGGATCTGGACTGACGTCTCTGACCTTCTCTTCATTCTCTGTGAATCAGGGAAAGATCCTGGTGGGAACTAAAGATGGAGAGATCATAGAGGTCGGAGAGAAGAACGCAGCCTCCAACACGATGATCAACGGACACACTCAGGGGGGAATCTGGGGTTTGGCCACTCATCCTTTCAAAGACGTCTTCATCTCGGCCAGTGACGACGGGACCATCAGGATATGGGACCTGGCTGACAAGGTGAAGATTGAGCTGAGAGTCAGATCTTCTTCTTCCCCTGGTGTAAGGTTTCATCTTTCCACTTCTCCTTCTCTCTCAGAAACTTCTGAACAAGGTGAGTTTGGGTCATCCTGCCAAGTGCACGTCCTACAGCCCCAACGGAGAGATGGTTTCCATCGGGATGGAGAACGGGGAGTTCATCGTCCTGCTCGTCAACTCCCTCACGGTCTGGGGCAAGAAGAGGGACCGCAGCGTGGCCATCGAGGACATAAGGTAAGAGGTCAGGACGTGGTCCGGACATCAGGGCTACACACTTTGTTCCTCAATCAACTCACCTGTTGTCGCCCTGTGGGTCAGGTTCAGTCCAGATAACCGGTTCTTGGCCGTGGGTTCAGTGGAAAGTGCTGTGGACTTTTACGACCTTTCTCTGGGGCCGTCCCTGAACCGGATCGGATACTGTAAGGACATCCCCGGCTTCGTGATCCAGATCGACTTCTCTGCGGACAGCAAACACATCCAGGTTAGAGATTGTTGAGTTTGGTTTTGTGTGTCTCAGTTTGTGAGTCTTTCTCTCTCCACACAGACGCTTCACCTGCAACCGAAGATGCTCAGATGTGATTGGAGCAGAAACCAGAAGCTTCTACACATTATTTTATTCACAGGAAGAATCTGTTAATGGGTTTATTATTAGTTTTGTGGCAGATGCAGTTTTAACTGCTCTTAATGTTCTTGTGACCTTTGACCTTTGTCCTCATGGCTCAGTGTAATGTTGATGTATCAGCTGAAGGTTTCCTGTTCTGCTCCAGGTGTCCACCAGCACCTACACCAGGCAGGTGCATGAAGTTCCCTCAGGGAAGATGGTAACGGAGCAGTCCACCATAGAGAGGATCACCTGGGCGACCTGGACCAGGTGAGAGCTCAGGGTGGTTCTCCGGTTCTCCGACACTAGAGCAGTGTTGGCCTTAAACGATGATCTTCAGAGCCTCACAAACTTTAGATCAATGCACTAAATATAAAACTTTGGAAATTAGCTTTGGAGCTCAAGTGTAGAACTGAACATCTGTAGATCTTGAAGAACATAGTGTGAGGATTAGGGAACAAACTGCAGGACGCACAGACCTGGAGATGTTTTCAGACTCAACTCTGTAGTTAGGTTCTGTGAAGCAGCAGCAGGTTGTCGGGTCCGACTCCTTCACAACACCAGGAACAGGTGGGGAACATTCAGAAGAGGGGCGGAGCCTGTAGAGCAGCAGGAGGCGGGACATGACGTATATATATTTATATATGTATTTACACATTTAAAACGTTTTAGAAACCTCATAATTTTCAGACATGTCACTAGGGGGCTGCAGGAACATGTTACACTCCAGATCACGTCTGGAACATGTTTCATGTTCCTCAGTAGAACCAGCGAGGCCGTGGAGTCTCTCAGATCTTGATCAGTGTCTTTGTCTTTCTGTCTCCAGCGTCCTGGGGGACGAGGTCCTCGGGGTCTGGCCTCGTAACGCGGAGAAGGCCGATGTGACCTGTGCTTGTGTTTCCCACGCCGGCGTCAACCTGGTGACAGGAGACGACTTCGGCCTCATCAAGCTCTTTGACTTCCCCTGCTCCGAAAAATTTGTAAGTGAACTTTGCAGCCGATGACTTGGATGAGTTGGACGTGTGAGCTCATCAGCTGCTGGTGTTTGTTACAGGGGAAACACAAGCGCTACTTCGGTCACTCTGCTCATGTGACCAACATCCGCTTCTCCTGTGACGACAAATACGTGATCAGTGCCGGAGGCAGCGACTGCAGGTGAGAACCAAACATGAAGAGCAGAGACTGACTCAGTGGCTTCAAACCTTCACTCTTCTGTTTCCTCTTGTTTCCAGTTTATTTGTGTGGAAATGTCAGTGAGTGTGGACGTGGTCTTCTCTCGTGAGACTGGATTCACCTGAGCATTCACCTGATCACAGCCGACAGGAAGTGTGAGCTGACCCGGGGGGGGGGGGGGGGGGGGACTTCTCCTGTCACGTCTCCTAAATCCAGATGTTTTCATGTGGAACTCAAACGTTTGTGGTTAGGAGGTGAAGAAGAAGCTCAGTAGGGAGGTGGTAGCTGTTTGATGTAGCCGTGCTTCTGTTTGTCAGGATGTGCCTTCTTCACAAAGTCTGACCAAACATTTGATAAACTTTATGATAACGTTGGTGCTATGATCAGAGGTCATCAGGGCGTTCACAGGTACGGAGGATGAACAGTGTCCTTGTCTCGTTTGTTTTTGTAACTCGTTCTGTCTGATGCGGATGAAGAAGATGATGAAGAAGATGATGATGATGATGATGATGATGATGATGATGCAGTGAGTATCACAGTGAAGTAGAATCAATTACATCAAGATGGATCTTTGTTTGATCCCAGTTATAAAACCGAAGAAACAGAAAACCTTTTTTTTTTAAATGAAAGAATTCTACCTCAAACAGATGAAGTGAAACTGAATCATATTTAAGGCAGAAAATATTTATTAGAATTAAATTGTGAGCAGAACATGAGTGTGGACGACCTTTGCATCTTTGCCTCTCCACAAGGTGGCGCTATGTTTTTTCTCTGTATTTATCTGCTGTTAAAATAAATAAAACATTTAAATTACTTTGTAACGTCTTGTTTTAAATGAAAATATCATCAAAAAGTTTTGAATGTTTTATCCTGAAGTTGTTCATCAACACAAACGTGTTTCTATAAACGTCTGTGTTTTGTGTAGATTAGATTCAGTTTGTTGAACTACACAACTTCACCACTAGATGCAAAGAAGTGATAGAAACAGAAGAAAACAACAACAGTTCATGTTGTTGTTTTCAGAAGTTTGTTTCTGAGTCAGCAGATGCTAATGCTAATGCTAGCTAGTGATGATAAGAACTCACAGCTGCTCAGTGGACGAGGTGGAAACTCACCTGAGCAGTTTCACATCCTGATTCATGATCAGTGGTTTTATGGGATTTTTCATTATGTTTACAGTGTTTTACGAAAATTGATTGATTGATTATTTATTTAAGCCTCGGAAAACACATTGAGGAATAAGACCCTCATTTATAATGGTGCCGAGGGTACAATGAAGAGTTAATACATTGAGAAAATAAATAAATAAATAAGAATGAAATAAATATGCATATATACATACAGCAACACAAGGGAAAAGGTCACAGACAATCCACCCTGACGATTCAAAATCAAAAGGAAAGAACAAATGAGTATGTTCAAATGTTGTGAAAGTAAAACATTGTGAGACACATGATATCTGGTGTATATTCAAGTGTTAACTGTGACTTATTATTTGAAGTGAATTTCTGATGTCTGTTATTTTGAATGAAGCACATTATTTAAACCTAATCAGCACCGGTTCACATATTGTACAGGAGGGAAGCTGCAGGTGAATAAACCAGTTTCCTCTGGGTTCAGGTGAGTGAGGAGGAAATGAGCAGTGGGAACTTTAACAGATGTATTGGTTCTGGACGAGGAGCTGAAGGAACCGAGGGAAGAACCTCAGCTGGAAGTGAACACAGGTCCACCAGAACCCTGTGTGGACCCAGCAGGAGACGCGATCCAGTTCCGCTCCGCGCCGACAGGGGGCGCTGTGGGCTGCTGCCGCGCTGCCAGAGGACTGTCATGGCGGCGCCCTGTGTGAGGTTAGAGCGGCTGATGAAGATGAGCTGAGAGAAGAAGCTGAACACGAGGACTCAGATGAACTCAGGTGAGTCCGGTCACTGGACCACCGTGAAGGTGAGCACGTGACACCGCGTCCGGTTCAGTCACGTGGTTCAAAGGCTTTATTTCCGTCAGCACGAGACACTGAACAAAGTGAAACGAGAGAGAGAGAGAGAGAGAGAGAGAGAGAGAGAGAGAGAGAGAGAGAGAGAGAGAGAGAGAGAGAGAGAGAGAGAGAGAGAGAGAGAGAGAGAGAGAGAGAGAGAGAGAGAGAGAGCTCAGTGCATGATGGGAGTTCTCCCTCAGCCTGTGAGGATCTTGATATCCTGAGTTTCACAGGGAGCCAGTGCAGCAGCTCAGAGCAGTCATGTGACCTCTTCTGGTTCCTGTCAGCATCTTGGACCAACTGGAGGCTTCCCACAGACTCACTGGGACGTCCTGATAATAAAGACTTGCACTGGTCCAGTCTCGAGGAAACAAGTGGACGAGTATCTTCTGAGACAGGATGTTCCTCATGTTCATCATCCTGTGCAGGTGGAAGGAAGCTGTCCTAGAGACCTGATCTATATGTGGGTCACATGTCCTGGTCCTAACTCGGGTTCCTCTCAGTGGACCTGGGGACAAACTAACACCGAGGGGACTACCTGCTCTCTGAGATGTTCAATGAGCTCTGTCTGAATCTATATTCCATGTCATATTCATGTTACACACAGATGACATACATGTTCCGTGTGACGTCATGAACAAACATGATATTAATATTAATCAGCTGATGAAAAAACTGTGTCCCTGAACGCACCATCGTCTCTCTCTCCCTGGACTCTGCAGGTATGAGTGTGATGTCATCAGTGATGCGTGCAGCGCGGCGAGTCGTCCACGCCGACCCGGCTCTGCTCCGCAGCTTCCTGTCTCCGCCCCTCGCCGGCCCTGTCCAGAGCCCCGCCCCCTTGTTCGCCGGTCCGCAGAACAGGAAGTTTGCCTCCAAACAGGTGAGTCTGACTTCCTGTCCATTGGACGTGCCTTCTTTACTTGGTCCTTGATATCCAGATGTGTCTGCAGGTCAAAGGTCAAAAGAAAGAGCTGAAGATCCCGAAGGTCAAACCCAAAGTGGACAAACAGGAAGTGGAGATCAGTCAGAGGATGACGGTGGCGGCTCTCGCTGAGGCCATGAGCAGAGACTGTGGTAAGAGCCGACTGGGCCCCACCGGCTCCTGATCCGGATCCGGATCCTGATCCGGATCCTGCTCCTGCTCCTGCTCCTGCTCCTGATCCTGATCCTGATCCTGCTCCTGATCCTGATCCTGCTCCTGCTCCTGGAGCCTGACCAATCAAGTTCTGTGTTTCAGATCACGTGTTCGAGGCCCTGCTGAACACCTCGGTGGATCTGGACTCTCTGGATCCGGACTCGGTTCTGGACGAGAACTGGATCAAAGAGGTGGTGACTCGATCGGGGATGAAGTTTAAATGGGCCAATCTGAGCGAGAGCAGGAAGAGAACCAACCGGGACGCCCACCGCAGGTAACAGGGACAGGAAGTCACTCAGGCACCATCAGCCAATCAGAACACAGCTACAAACCAACCAATCAGAACACAGCTTCAAACTGACCAAACATAATAGAACCTGTTGTTCGACTTGAGAAGTAGAAACGGACACTTAGTAGATGAAGATGAAGATGAAGATGAAGCCATTAGACCAAACTGAGTTAATGACACTTTGTACATTTCTGATCTATCGTTAGCATCGTTAGCTCGGACGCTAACTTGTTCTGAACGCTGAACCGTCACATGTAACATTCATTCCTCTCTGACCTTTGACCTGTGACATCATCAGCCCTCCAGCTGACCTGTCCAGCCTGGTGGTACGCCCCCCGGTGGTCACCATCATGGGCCACGTGGACCACGGTAAGACCACCCTGCTGGACAGTCTGAGGAAGAGTCAGGTGGCGTCGACGGAGGCCGGAGGAATCACCCAGCACATCGGAGCCTTTCTGGGTAAACATCAGAAAACGTTATTCACACAACTTATTGATTATTGATCAATAACATAAATCAACTATGAGGGTTCTTTACTTCCAGTTCAGCTGCCGACCGGCGAGAAGATCACCTTCCTGGACACTCCGGGGCACGCAGCCTTCTCCTCCATGAGGGCCCGGGGAGCCAGGGCCACCGACATCGTCATCCTGGTGGTGGCGGCCGATGATGGCGTCATGAACCAGACGGTGGAGTCCATCCAGCACGCCAGGAGGGCCGGGGGTAAGAGCTCCACCCGTCACCGCTGCTCCGACTCTGTGTGTGTGTGTGTCTGTGTGTGACTGTGTCTAACTGTGTGTGTGTGTGTTTCAGTTCCCATCATCGTGGCGGTGAATAAATGTGACAAAGCTCAGTCGGACCCCGATCGGGTGAAGCGGGAGCTGCTGGCTCACGATGTCGTGTGTGAGGAGTTCGGAGGAGACGTGCAGACGATCCACATCTCCGCCCTGAAGGTGACACACACTGAGATGATTCACAGCTGAGGCTCACTCCTGATTGGTCCGGGGACTTTAGGGGCGGGACCTTTATAGTCAGCTGAGGAGGTGTTTAGAGATAAAACCTGAAACTTCTGAAGTTCATTTCTGGAAGTTAAATCGTTTCGTTCTATATTATGTTATATAAACTGTCAGCGTGTAGAAGGTGTGGGTCAGTGACCCGGGTAGCTGCAGCGCCCCCTGCAGGCCGTCAGGTGATGATGTCATGTTGTGGTCAGGGGGACAACCTGCTCGCTCTGACCGAGGCCACGGTGGCGCTGGCCGAGGTTCTGGAGCTGAAGGCGGATCCGAGCGGCCTCGTCGAGGGGTTCGTCATCGAGAGTCGAACCGACAAAGGCAAAGGGTGAGAGAGCGCCCCCCCCCCCCCCCCCCCCCTGTGATGTCATCAACACACTGCTCTGTCGCTTCAAGGAGTCATAACCCCTCACGTGTCTCCTCAGTCCTGTAACGACCACCATCGTCCAGCGGGGGACGCTGAGGCGGGGGTGTGTCCTGGTGGCGGGAAAGAGTTGGGCTAAGGTCCGCCTCCTGTTTGACGAGAACGGGCGGGCGCTGACGGAGGCGGGGCCGAGCTGTGCGGTGGAGGTGGTCGGGTGGAAGGAGCTGCCCTCTGCTGGAGACGTCATCCTGGAGGTGGAGTCTGAGGTGAGAACTGACCTTTGACCTCTGAATGAGGAAGTTGTCACCAGCTCCATGACAACCTGATCATTCGGTTTATGGCAATAATTAATACTTTCTTCATAAAGGCATTTAAAGAAAATATAAAAAAGAACAAATAAACTCATGTTATATATAAATAATAATTCAAATAAATAAAACCATAAATATAACTTACGCTGTTTTTTATTATCCTCTGCGCTGGCTACACCTAGTGGCCGGAGGTATTATGTGTTTTTGTTGTCTGTCAGATTTTTGAGAACTGTTCAGAGGTCGAAGGTCACGTGACCTCACATGTGAGGAACTGAAACTGAGGAGTTGTTTGATTGGTTTGCGGAGCAGCAGCGAGCGAGGGAGGTGGTGGAGTGGAGGAGCAGTGAGGCGGAGGAGCTGAAGCTGCAGGAGGAGCAGAGCGCCATCGAGCTCAAACAGGAAGTTCACCTGCAGGAGTACAGGAGGGAGAGGGCGGAGCTATCTCACCTGAGCTGGAGGAAGAGGAAGGTGGCGTTGTACCGAGCCAACAAGACCAAGTTCTCCGTGCGTCCGAGTGAGAGGAGTCAGGACGAGCAGCTGAGGCTGCCGCTCATCATCAAAGGTGTGCTGTGATTGGCCCAAAGCAACATTACCTAAAAGGTTAACAGCTGACCGTTGACTGACCTTTGAACGTTGACCTCCAGGGGATGTGGACGGGTCGGTGGAGGCCATCTTGAACATCCTGGATAGTTACGACGCTCAGCAGCAGTGTGAGCTGGAGGTCGTCCACTTCGGCATCGGGGACGTTTCAGAGAACGACGTCAACATGGCGGAGACGTTCGCAGGTAAGAACACGGGTTCAACCGCAGGTCACAGAGCGGCGCCCTGACACGCCTGAGGTCACAAGACTCAGGTCCCAGAGCGTCAGAATAAAACACACAAGTTACAAACGTCTGATCAATAAACTTGTTCTATTAATCAGTTTCTGACCTAAAGCCACATCGACTTCAGAAAACTCTCTCTCTCCATTTAGGGTCAATTTACGGCTTCAACGTTGGGGCCAGCAGGTCGGTCCAGCAGGTGGCGCTGAAGAGAGGCGTCCCGCTCAATATTCACACCGTCATCTACAAACTGGTGGATCAGCTGAAGGAGGATCTGAGCAACAAGCTGCCGCCGCTCGAGTCCGAGAGCGTGATCGGTGAGTGAATAATACCAAAATTATGAATCTGCTGTTTTATTTGCTCTGCTGCACCTCTGATTGGCCGACCCATGCAACCCTCAATGAGCTAACCAATCAGACTGAAGACGGCAACTGGTGGGTTTGTGGGAAATGTCATGGTGCTTGATTGCCACCAGGTGGCGGCAGTGACGCATGTTTAAATTAGTTTATCCTCCGTCAGTGTCGCTGAAGAAAAAACTATATTGACTTTAAACGCTGTTACCCAGCATCCTTTGCGTTCTCATGATCAATCTAAAGGGAAACGGTTTCACCTCCTGCAGGTGAGGCGTCGGTCCTCGCCATGTTCGTGGTCTCCGTGGGGAAGAAGAAGGTTCTTGTGGCGGGATGTCGGGTTCAGAAAGGTCAGCTGGACCGGCGCCACACCTTCAGACTGATCCGAGGTCGAGACACCGTGTGGGAGGGTGAGTGATGCCAGGAACAGCTTCTTATCATGAGTTCTAGTTTTATATCAATTTAAAGTGAAGACTCCAAACATGGCTGACGCTCTACGGCGCCCCCTGCAGGCTCTCTGTTGGCGTTGCGGCACCATAAGGACGACGTGCAGACGGTGAAGACGGGGATGGAGTGCGGCGTGTCGGCCGGGGACTCAGTGGAATTCAAACCCGGTGATGTCATCGTGTGTTTTGAGAACGTGGCCTGTCCGCAGGTCACTTCCTGGAACCCGGGCTTCTGATGCGAGGACGAGCTCATCATCCGATCACTGACAGATATTGACAGATTATTGATCTCAAGACAAATGTGACCTCTGTGTGATGCAACATGACATCATGAGAAACAGCCAATCAGAGACGAGGTGAGAAAAAAACAAGACCTTTATTTTGACGATTCAAAAGGAGAAAAAACTGATAAAACAAAGAAACAAATGAAAACCTGACCGGACTCATAGGTCACTTCCTGTTTCTCTCCAGAACTTCCTGTCGGAAACATTCACACATTAAAAACTGAACTTTTCCCTTAATGTTGAGACGAGCGTCTGGTCGACCTCTGACCTCTTCACTTCCTCCTCTTCTTTCCGGGTTTGGAGAGCAAGGCCGGGTCGATCTGATCTGGGGTCAGCCCCCTGACGCAGAAGAGTCGGGCAGCGCGCTCCGACAGCGCCCCCCCACACTTCAACCCCCGAGACATTAGTTCCTCCTTCAGGACGTCCAGACCCAGAGACTCCAGCTGATCGACGGAGGACACCGAGGACAGATCCAGAGGCTGCCGCTGGGGGGGGGGGGGGCAATATGAAGGGTTAATGTAAATTAAATAAATATTTAATTCAAACCAAACTGAGCTGTGTGTTTATTAATGAAATTAACACCAGGAAGAATTATATAAAAAATATTAAATTAATGATCGACATGATGAATGTCAGCGTCACATGACCTCCAGATCTCATGACATCACAAGGTATTAATACGAGAATCAACCAATCAGATCAGTCGACATGAGATCACTGTGACCTTTGACCTCTGAAATCTAATCATGGAGTGTTTGAACCAAATAATAAAAAAACCTGAAAACAAAGCTTTTGACCACCAGGTGTCATCGGTGAGGAGAAGACACATGACTGACCTGTGGCTGAGGTTCCTGGTTCTCTGAAGCTCTGGTCTCTGGAGGTTCCTGGTTCTCTGAAGCTCTGGTCTCTGGAGGTTCCTGGTTCTTTGAGGCCTTGGTCTCTGGTACTTCCTGGTTCTCTGAAGCTCTGGTCTCTGGAGGTTCCTGGTTCTCTGAAGCTCTGGTCTCTGGAGGTTCCTGGTTCTCTGAAGCTCTGGTCTCTGAAGGTTCCTTGTTCTCTGAAGCTCTGGTCTCTGGAGGTTCCTGGTTCTCTGAGGCTCTGGTCTCTGGAGGTTCCTGGTTCTCTGAAGCTCTGGTCTCTGGAGGTTCCTGGTTCTTTGAGGCCTTGGTCTCTGGTACTTCCTGGTTCTCTGAAGCTCTGGTCTCTGTTGGTTCCTGGTTCTTTGAGGCTCTAATGGTTTGGCGAGCAGAGGATGAGGACGAGCTGCAACAAATTTGTTTTCATCAGAAATAGTTAAAAAAAACAAAATCTGACGTGTTCCTGATCTGATCTCTACCTGCTGCTCTGCTCAGGCTCCACCCCCTCTCTCTGCATCTTTGTGGTAACTGCTCCACAGCTGGAGGAGGACGACGCCCCCTCATCATCATCATCGTCTTCGTCCTCTGAGCTCAGCATCTCGTCCAGCTCCCCCACACCCGTCCTGAAACCATGACATCAGATTAAAAAACACTGAGCAACAGCATAAAACAACAACTTAAATTCATGCTCCTCCCCCTGAATAAAATCTCACCAGAAACACGCCGAAGCCATCTTCTTCTTCTTCTTCTTCTGCGGCTGCTCGCTCTGATCAGAGTTTGATCTCTTTGAGGCAGAGACGTCCTCCACCTTCACGTGTCCACTGGACGACGCCTGGAGACCTGAGACACAGAGGCGTTCAGGTCACATGATGTCACGGGGATGTTGGATTTCACCGTTTCTCTTTGACTTCAGTAAATGATACAAGTAATGAAACTGATAGAAAGTAAATCAATACAAAAATGTAAGGTTTTTTTATCAATAAGAACATAAAAGCTATTGATATGTTTTAGTTCTTGATGTGAACATTTCTTTCTGCTCCTCGACCGACACCGTGTGTTCTCCACACATGTAATGACGTCATCACACGTGTGAAACCTGATGAGGTAGAAAACCAAGTCCTCGACTTTCTCTACAGAAGTCGACAGTGAAGACGAGTGATATGTTTGAGGTTCACGTTATCACCCCCCCCCCCCCCTCACCTAGGAGCACGGAGTCCTCCAGGCGCTCCGACAGGTCATGACACTGCTGCTGATACTGAGGATCAGTGAAGTGATGTTTGGGTTCAGACAGTTTCCTCTGCAGACGGTCCAGCCGGCGCTGCTCCTTCTCCGCCTCCCGCTCCGCCTGCTTCTTCAGCCACTCCGCCATCCTGGAGCCACCACAGAAGAAGAACAGAGTCAACATCCCTCACAGAACACGAGTCACTCCAACATGTCGCGTCTGCCGGGACTCACTCCTTCTCGTGGTTCACGTCTCGGAGACGTCGTCCGCTCAGGTCTCTGCAGGCTTCGCGGTTCGTGGTCTTTTCGATCTGAGCGCCGAGAGCTCGCAGCATCGAACCGAACCCTGAAACACCGAAGTGAGCTCGTTAGTATTTGTCTAGTCAGCTGATCAACGGCTGGATGTGTGCATCTCCTGGACTGACCTCCCTTCCCTCCACACAGACGGGGCTGCAGGTGATAGACGGCTCCATGTTGCAATGGATCCTCCACATCGGACACTCGACCGTTTCTGATGACGTAGAAATCCTCAGGGGATCCCAGCTACACACACACAGTTGTTTAAGAGGGCTGTGATGATATGGATAATTTCTCACCGCTGTGATAAAACATCTTACTCCAGTTTGTCTGTTTCAGAGAATCTGTGGAACTCCAGAGTGTGGAACGGTCACATGTTCTCTAACATGTGATAAACTGCTCCTTCTTCAGTATTTCATGTTATTAAGCAAACAACTTCAGAGTAGACGCGCTACTTCCTGTTTACAAGGATCCAGTTCATGCAACTGGTCACATGATCAACATGTTCAGGGGCACATTCTCACTCAAAACGATAGTGAACCGTTTTGCTGAAGCTTCTGGGATTTAAACTAAGTTATCATCTGCATCTTGTTCTTTTCTTAACTAGGGAACAATTAGTACGTTTATTCAAACAATAATAAGTAACTCGAGTCTGAATACGGAACTATCTCTGGATTCTCTTGACCAGTGGAGCTCACCTGGTCCAGTAATTTTCACCAGTTTAAAACAAAGGAAAATACGGTGATGACAGACGTTCGAATCCCGCAGGAGGAATCACATGACCACGGTGTCACCGTCACCGTCCTCCGGTGTCACGAGGTTTGAGTCTTTAACTTTCAATAAACCGTTTAAACCTTTTCAAAATGTTATGAAACGTCTGAAGAACCGTTTCCGGTCAGTGTTGTTAGCTAACGTTAGCATGTGGGCTAACGGCGACACTCGTGGCTTCCGGCCTGTGCGTGTGTTCGAGGTTGTCTGTGACGTCACTCACCTGCTGCTGGACGAACCGGGTCAGAACATCTTTCACCACAGAACCGACCGGAAACTGCGCGTTACAGCGGAGCCGCGGCGCGTGCACACACACTTCCATCTTCACTCTACAGGTAACAACACTGCACTGTTCGATACTTCCTGTTATTCACTTCTTCTTCTTCTTCTTCTTCTTCTTCTTCTAGTTTATTGGCGGTAGGTAAACCAGCTTATAGGACCATTACCGCCACCTTCTGGACTGGAGTGTGGATCAGTAGATTGGCAGTAAATAACTAAATAAAAATATAAACAAACAAAAGGAACCTAAAATTAAATTACTTCCTTAAGGCCTGTTTCTCTTATATAGAATAGATTATGTATTTTCTTTCCTAATACATGTCTCCACCATGTCTCTTGGAAGAAGAAGCTGTAAAATAATAAATGAAAGAAGCAGGAGTCATGAAGAGATGACTCACAGGATGAACACGTGACCCTCGTTGTGCATTAGATGAGGTTTGAACAGATTCTCTATAAAAGCGTCATCATGTTTTTATTAATCCTCCTTTCCTTGTCTCAGCCGCCAGGGGCGCGCTGATAGTTTCCGTCACCGGAAGTTGAATAGGCTTCCGGCTCGCCTAGCTGAGGGACAACATGGCGGCGGTGGTGATGTCCCGGTGTCGGTCCAGACTCCGGTTCTCCTCCCGCTGGTTCTTCAGAAGTTACTTCAGCTCGGACTCCAGCGGGACTTCCGGCAGCGACCCGCCCGCCGCGGACGCACCCAGGTCCGGGTTCGCTGCCGCCTTCGACCTCCAGACTGAGATCCGCCGGGAGGCGGGGACCTCAGCGGCCGGACTGCGAGGCTCCTCCTCCGGTCAGGATGAGAGCTTCGCCTCGCTGCTCCGCCGGTCCCCGCTGGTCCAGATGGGACCGGCCCGGGACAGGGTGGTGGTCGGGAGGATCTTCCACGTGGTCCAGGACGACCTGTACATCGACTTCGGGGGGAAGTTCCACTGTGTGTGTCGGCGGCCGGCGGACGGAGGAGAGAAGCTGCAGCGGGGCAGCAGGGTCCGTCTGCGGCTGCAGGACCTGGAGCTCACGGCCCGGTTCCTTGGAGCTCAGACCGACACGACGCTGCTGGAGGCCCAGGCCGTTCTGCTGGGCCCGCTGGAGGGACGGGAGGGCCGGGACTGAGGGGGTCCGGGTCCCTGGAGAGACTGAACCCGAACTGACGTTAAGTCACGTGGTCTGATCGATGACGGATTGTTTAAAATCGATCAGTGACTCGGATGATTATTGATCTGTTTGAAGTTTGTGTTATTAAAGTGAAACGTGTTCCGATCAGCTGTTCCTCTCCTTTCATCACGTGACGCCGCAAATAGCAAAGTTTATTTCTCAACTTCAGGAAACGAGATGTTTGAGCTTTTATAGACACATCGTCACATGATGGGGGTGTGTCGCATGATGCAGATGTGTTGGTGTGTGTCGCATGATACAGGTTTGTGTGTTGCATGTGTGTGTATGTCACATGATACAGGTGTGTGCTTGTGTGTCACATGATGCAGGTGTGTGTGACACATGATGCAGGTGTGTGTGTTGCATGTGTGTGTATGTCACATGATACAGGTGTGTGCTTGTGTGTCACATGATGCAGGTGTGTGTGTGTGTCACATGATGCAGGTGTTTTTGTGTGTGTGTCACATGATGCAGGTGTGTGTGTGTCACATGATACAGGTGTTTGTGTGTGTGTGTCACATGATACAGGTGTGTGTGTGTGTACAGTCCAGTTAATCACAGACAACTCTTCTATTGGTTCTTTTACTTTAATAATTGAAAACATGAAGCTGACATGTCGTCCGTGTTTCTTTGAGGTGAAATCATTGCTGTCATGTTCTAACTTTACTTTTCAAACATCTACTGCAGTTCTGCACTTGTCTCTTTAGTATTTAGTCTTTGGTTCCATGTGCAGGGCCCGTTACATGCTGCTGGGACACAATCGTTTCCCAAATAGGGATCAATAAAGTACATCTATCATCTATAATCTATCTATCCTGAACACGTCCTCCTCATGAGGCTTTCACTGACCTGTTAATAAATAATAATAAAACCCTGAGCTCTGACTTACAGGCTGCCCTTCAGTCCTCCTCACCTGCAGGGGGAGCAGTGGAAGATGGCACTTCTGTCATATCAGTCGATACATGAATATATAAATGCAAAGGCCATATTGTCGAGGCTGTAGCGCCCTCTATCTTAGAGTAAATGCAGCAGCTGGGAGTTAACAGTGATTATGTGTCAGTACTGTGAATATGTAGTACTACAGTGGTACTACAGCCGTACTGCAGGTGTTTGTCGTTGCTTTTGAGTTGTTCTTCCTGTCGGAGGCATTTTGAAGTTCGGCAGCAGGAAGTAGTTTCATCCACACATGGTCAACAGCAGCCACTGAGGAGATGGAAGAGTTCACATGTCACACAGTCAGAAACTGGTTCTGAATCTGGGTTTAATTCTGCTCTGGTTTCTGAATCTGGTTTCTTTCACCTCAATGACGTTGACTTCCACTTGTCCAGTTCCGTCCTTGTTCAGCTCCTGGAAAGTTCCTGAAAACAAACAAAGTCTTTCTCAGTTCAGTGTCAATGAAACACGATTTTTAATTAATATTTTAATTCAATCTGAATTCAAACTGGTTTGAATGTGGAATATGAACCGGATGCAATCAGTGAGCTCAGGCGTGTACGTACTGAACATGGCCTCCAGCTTCACCAGGCAGCAGGTGAAGTTGTCGAAGTCGATGACCTCGTTGTCGGCGTATCGAGCGACCAGCATCTGGTACAGCTTGTTGTTGAGTTTGAACCCTGAGGACAGAGGACGCCACAGGTGAGAGGACTGAGGACAGAGGACGCCACAGGTGAGAGGACTGAGGACAGAGGACGCCACAGGTGAGAGGACTGAGGACAGGATGCCACAGGTGAGAGGACAGAGGACAGAGGACGCCACAGGTGAGAGGACTGAGGACAGAGGACGCCACAGGTGAGAGGACTGAGGACAGGATGCCACAGGTGAGAGGACAGAGGACAGAGGACACCACAGGACTCGAACACAACACGCCGAGTCATCGTGTCCAGGAACGAGAGCATCTACCTCCATTTTCCAGAGCCAGACGCATCTCGTAGGAACTCATACATCCGGATTTATCCAGATCAAACTCTCTGAAGATTCCCTGCAGAGGTCAAAGGTCACATGTCCTAAATCAGGTTATCAGATTAAATTCAAACTGTTGATAAACACCCATCTTTTTTATTCATGTGGACGAGTAGATGAAGAAAGTACAAATACTTCAGTAGTAAAAGTACCTCAACACAGTAGATGCGTACATGAGCTTTGTTACTTTCTGTACACGTGTTCACATGTGATGTCATCATATGATTCTCATGATAATCACATGTGATGATGTAATGTAACTTCATAATGTGACTTAGTACTTTTACTTTTGATACTTTAAGATTGTGGTATTTTTCACCCTGAAGGCTGAAACTAAAGACTTTTATTATGAAAAGCAAATTGCTCACCAGCCACTTCCTGATCTTGTTCCAGAGAATCTGAAACTCGAGCAGACCGAGTCGAGCGCTGCCGTCTTTCTGAAGACACGTTAAGGTCCAAAGACAAGAGAACATTCAAGGTTCAAAGGTTCTACTGAGAACGTGGAGAGGAACCAGAGGACAGAACCTACAGGTTCTTCACAGGAAGGATACGTCCATGAGGCCGACCATGGCTCTGCAGGACTCCATACTGAAACCATCCGTCTGCAGGTCTCTGTCTGCAGGTAGAAGAAGAAGAAGAAGTAGAAGAAGAAGAAGAAGAAGAAGAAGAAGAAGAAGAAGAAGAAGAAGAAGAATTCACTCTGTTTTCAAACACAAGAACAAGAAGGATCAGAACTCACGTTTGGAGACGACTCGGTTCAGGATGGTTCGGAGTTCCCGGACGGAGATCTCCATGTCCTGAGGAGAGAAAAGACTTCTGATGACTCAGCTCCAACACACTGTGAGAGAACATGACTCAGCAGAACCAGGTTTTTTATTTGAACGTTGAGAACGAGTGAAGCTTCAGATGAACTCACGTCTCCTGACAGCTGAGTGAACATCGACCTGAAGGAATCATCGATGTCGCTCTCTGATATTTCCTCCTGCAGTGACCACAAGGTCAAAGGTCGTCATGACACAAACAAGGAGACGTGCACACAATCATTCTAAAGATCTACAGATGCAGCAGCTTCAAATCCTGTGAAGATGTTAGAAGATGTGTTTATATTCTATAATGAAGTTATTTAATAAGATCAGAGTTATTACATCTCAGGCCCCTGAGCCTCTGGGCCCCTGAGCCCCTGAGCCTCTGGGCCCCTGAGCCTCTGGGCCCCTGAGCCCCTGAGCCCCTGAGCCCCTGAGCCCCTGGACTTCTGTCCACTTTGCCTGCTGGTCCTCGACAGCTTATTAATATTGATAGTAAATACAAAGGGACGACAGTTGAATGATTGTGTCCTTGTCTGTGTGACCCCTGTTCTGTATAAATCAGGATTTCTTTGATCAACAGGATTCTTTCATGCACAGGAAGTGAATGTTTACTGTGAGTTTAATGAGGTGTCACCTCCGGGTCGAAGGTTCCCTCCACGTCGTCGTCCATCTCCCTGCACAGAACCACACACTCACTGATTCACTGGTCATCACTGGATCAATAACCTGACCATTGGTTTCTCACTCACTCACCTGGTCTCACACTGCTTCTCAGTGAACACCCTCAGGACGAAGTCCGCTTCCTTTGAGGGTTCAAAGGTCGACGGGACAATCAGGTACTCGCCTGGCGGGAGGCGGAGCCTGTTGCTCACCTCTCTCAGGTTGATGAAGGACTCGGAGCGAGCGCAGGACGAGTGACGCAGGAAGAACTCCTTCTTCATGTGGACACTGGGATGTCCCTGTAGCTGAGGGAGGGACGGACGTTAGGTCGCTGAGCTCAGAGTAAACCAAGAGGAAGTTTGACCAGAGGACGAAGACTCACCTCGTCAGGGATCTGTGAAGGAACCGAGACACAGAGAAGTCGTGATCACATGACCCTGCATCCAACACCTTCACACTACATCCAACACCCACACACTACATCCAACACCTACACACTACATCCAACATCCTACACACTACATCCAACATCCTACACACTGCATCCAACACCTTCACACTACATCCAACATCCTACACACTACATCCAACACCCACACACTACATCCAACACCTACACACTACATCCAACATCCTACACACTACATCCAACATCCTACACACTGCATCCAACACCTTCACACTACATCCAACACCCTACACACTACATCCAACACCCACACACTACATCCAACATCCTACACACTACATCTAACACCTACACACTACATCCAACACCTACACACTACATCCAACATCCTACACACTACATCCAACATCCTACACACTACATCCAACATCCTACACACTACATCTAACACCCACACACTACATCCAACACCTACACACTACATCCAACATCCTACACACTACATCCAACACCCACACACTACATCCAACACCCTACACACTACATCCAACACCCACACACTACATCCAACATCCTACACACTACATCCAACATCCTACACACTACATCCAACATCCTACACACTGCATCCAACACCTTCACACTACATCCAACATCCTACACACTACATCCAACACCCACACACTACATCCAACACCTACACACTACATCCAACATCCTACACACTACATCCAACATCCTACACACTGCATCCAACACCTTCACACTACATCCAACATCCTACACACTACATCCAACACCCACACACTACATCCAACACCTACACACTACATCCAACATCCTACACACTACATCCAACATCCTACACACTGCATCCAACACCTTCACACTACATCCAATACCCTACACACTACATCCAACACCCACACACTACATCCAACATCCTACACACTACATCTAACACCTACACACTACATCCAACACCTACACACTACATCCAACATCCTACACACTACATCCAACATCCTACACACTACATCCAACATCCTACACACTACATCTAACACCCACACACTACATCCAACACCTACACACTACATCCAACATCCTACACACTACATCCAACACCCACACACTACATCCAACACCCTACACACTACATCCAACACCCACACACTACATCCAACATCCTACACACTACATCCAACATCCTACACACTACATCCAACACCTACACACTACATCCAACATCCTACACACTACATCCAACACCTACACACTACATCCAACACCCACACACTACATCCAACACCTACACACTACATCCAACATCCTACACACTACATCCAACACCTACACACTACATCCAACATCCTACACACTACATCTAACACTCACACACCAGAACCTAAACCCTGTACCCGACACCCTCAGTCCTAACCAAGACAGCAACACAGATTGCTGTGACATCATAACATCACGTCTCTTTGACCTCTGACCTCGTAGATAGCGAAGCCGATGGTGTGCATGTCCTGTCCGTGGCTGCGGTAGCGGCGGCGGTCTTTCTGCATCAGCGCCACCAGGAGGCTGCAGGAGGCCTCCTCGTCCTCAGGGTCGTCATCCTCCTCCAGCAGGGAGATCTTATACTGAGGGTTGATCCAGAACGTGTCTGCAGAGAGGCAGCAGCAGCAGTCAGTTGCATTGTGGGACATGTAGTCATCATAATGTTCAACACAGTCCTAACTAATCCTCTCCTCACTGGGATGGTTCCTGCAGCCGCCGGCGCTGCTCCCCCGCCTCCAGCCCCCTTCAAACATCACCGTGGTCCAGAAGCTGGTGGAGTCCTGACTGAGGGCGTCCGGGGTCAGGTTACAGATCTCCAACCTGGAGAACTGACGCAGGAACTCCTGGAACGACATCCTGACACACCAACACGTTTCACGTCTCCATCCTGTTCACCAGCACACTCCCCCTCACCACACCAACCTACCAGAACTCCCCGTCCTCCATCTTACAGAGCATGTCGTCCTTCTCTGCCGAGTCGATGGCGTTCCACTCTGAGGAGCTGACACAACGACACTCGGTCACTTCCTGTGTTTGTTCTGATCTCGCTCATAAAGAATCTGAAGGAGGCACCGACCTGTCGCTCCAGGCGCCGGTCCACTCCACCTGACCCCAGGGGTTCCTGATCCGGATCAGACGCTCCTGCCGCCCGCGGTGCTCCACCTGAACACAGGACGGACCACGGGTCAGAGATCTGATGCTTCCAGTCGGAGTCGGACTGTACCGGTCGGCTCACCTGTCTGAGTCCAGTCACAGAGTAGGCGTGGCCTTTGACCAGCTTCTTAAAGGTCACAGACTCCATGTCGAGGGCGCTGGTGATCTGAGGACAGAGCACACGGTTAGATGGTCGGTCACGTGTGTAACATGTTAACCTCTCTTATGGTCGGTCACGTGTGTAACATGTTAGCTGATTTGTTACTGACATCGATGGAGCAGCCCAGCAGGGAGCCTCTCTCCAGAGCTTTGATGATGATACGATGAAGATCTCCGGGAGCGTTCTTCAGATCGTACATCTCTGCCACGCCGCCGGTAAAATCCTCGAAGCCTTCGGTGGTGCTGCCGCCGGACAAGGCCTCATACGAGCCGCTCAACCTCCAGACACACAGGACACATCCAGAGCACCATGAGGAAAATACTCCATTACAATTAAAGGAGTATGAAAGATGAATAATCTGTCACTGAGGAGCCGGTGACAGCAGCTGTCATGTGACTGTCTCACTTGGCGTAGGCCTTCTCCAGCAGGGCGCTCCAGAACTCGCTGCCTTCGGCCGAGTGGACGAACATCAGCTCTCCGTCTTTGACCGGCAGACGATCATCGATCACCACGTCCACCCACTCCCCGAACTGCCAGAACTACAGAGAGGAGCCAGGGGTTACATCCAGATGATCACATTAGACTGTTCCGCCCGTAGATATAGATATAAAGGCTAGATGTCTCGTCAAAGCTTCCGGCCAATGGAGTCGAACGTCCGCACATGGCGGCCATCTTGCGTCAGGGGGCTCGATCACCTATAACATTGTGTTGGTAGTGGTACATTGACTTTTAAAAGAAAATAAAATAAAATAATTATTGATGTATATTTGTAAAGGGAAATCTTGTACCTATTTAAGAACATTATTAAATTTCAAGTATGCAGTGTCATAACTACATCTCTGATGTTTATAAAAAACCAAACCGTTTAAAAATCGGTTGAAAATGTAACAAGTTATGGTTATTTAAAAAGTACGTACCACTACATCACAATGTTATGGGTGAGCGAGCCCCCTGACGCAAGATGGCCGCCATGTACGGACGTTCGACTCCATTGGCCGAGACATCTAGCCTTTATATATATATATCTATGGTTCCGCCGTCTTTTTTTTTACATAGTCATTAAATTTAAAGGGCCACACAGTTTGAAGTTTGTTACCACATCAACTGATTCACCTGACAAACAGACCGACCAGTGGACCAAGTGGACAACAGAGACATGGGACTGTTTGAATCTCAAAACTAACCCCCTAGTGTCAGACCTGGGGAACTACCACTACAGTCCCAGATATAGACCTCAACTGGTCCTGGGACAAATGGGATGACTACCAGTTTCCACTCAGGAGTGGGAGGCGGCTCGTGGTTTCTCTACGTCAAGAACTCTGGACATCATCTGAATATCTTCAGTTCAATAAATGGACAAGCAGAGGCACCAGCAGGTCCAGCCGTCTTTTGAGAAACATATTTCACTCACGTTGATATCGCAATGAAGGTAAATTGTAGATATATTGTGTTTATTCTGAGGGGGGCTCTGATTGGCTGACAGAGGGGAGTGGGTGGAGTCTCACCTGGAAGTGGAAGATGCCGGCGTATGGTTGGCTGAAGCTCTGACCGTGAGGAACGACGCGGTGCAGCAGACGTTGGTTCAGAGTCAGAGAGCCAATGGCAGCGAGCAGCCAACAGTCTCCTGTAACACAACCACAGACACACAATTCACACCTTCACAGTCTCCTGTAACACAGCCACAGACACACAATTCACACACAACACACCCATAGACACACACCATCTCATCTCAGGCGCTTGAGCTTCAACAAATATCAGATGACCTCTGACCTTTAAACTCTGACGTTTATAAAGAAGAAGCAGAAGAAGAAGCAGAAGAAGAAGAAGCAGAAGAAGAAGAAGAAGCAGAAGAAGAAGCAGAAGCAGAAGAAGAAGAAGAAGAAGAAGAAGAAGAAGAAGAAGAAGAAGGAGAAGAAGCAGAAGAAGAAGAAGAAGAAGAAGAAGAAGAAGCAGCTTGACGCCAATAAACTGAACAAAGACGAATTTGCAGGAGCAGTTTAAGTTTGAAAGGTTTCTGAATTGATCCTGTTTCTCAGACAGCACTGAGACATTACGATGTTAGCATTTAGCTTAGCATTAGTGTGTCCCCACAGACCATCAGGGTTATAATGGAGTCGGCTAATGTTCAGAAATGTAGTGCTCTGTTCACATCCTCCCATCAGTGAAGATGAAGATGATGAAGATGTTCTGACAGAGTTACAGTAAAGCTCTGAACATGAGCCCACTCCATTATAACCCTGATGGTCTGTGGGGACACACTAATGCTAAGCTAGGGCTAACATCAACAACAACATTAGAGCCTTTAGCATTAGGCTGCTAATGTTTCCTGTTAATGGAGCAGACGTCCGCTCACTGATCAATAACTGGACCAATCCAGGGTCAGAGGCTGAGTGCTGCCTTCAGGAGCTTCTGGGAACTTCCAGCCGCTGAAGCTGCAGAACTTGTTTTGTTCATAAATAAAAGATGTGGCAGATAATGAGTCTGAGGGAATCAAAAGGAACCAACATGATGCTCCTGCTGCTAACAAAACCCCCCCCCTCACCCGCTGACTCACCCAGAGCTCCCTGACAGATGTCCGTCCTAGTGGCCCCGCCCACAATGAACTGAGGGTCCTCTGTCAGCTCCTGAAACAGCCAATCACAATCTCCATTTGTATGACATCACTCCTCAAAGGTGACGAGATATTAACATGAAGGGTACAGGTGAGTACAGGTGAGTACAGGTGAGTACATGTGAGTACAGGTGAGTACAGGTGAGTAAAGCTGAGTACGGGTGAGTACATATGAGTACATGTGAGGACGGGTGAGTACATGTGAGTACAGGGGGTTCTCACCGTTGGCCTCTTCCACTCCACCCCTCTGGTCTTGGCGGTGAATGGTCCGAGTTCCTTGAAGCCCAGTGAAGACGGTTCTGCTGGGAACATCGGGTCCTGGAACAGGGAACCATTCTGCAGGCAGTCCTCCATCAGGACCTGGAAGTCCTGGTTCATGTAGTGAACCGCCTGCTGGACTGAACCAAGACCTCCAGCCCTCTGACGGTCCTTCTGGATCCGCCCGGACACGCCCCCAAACATCCTAACCACAACACGTCAGAAAAGATGATCAGATCAAATCAGATCAAATCAGATCAAATCAGATCAAATCAGATCAAACCAGATCAATTCAGATCAAATCAGATCAAATCAGATCAAATCAGATCCGGTTAGAGGTCTCAGTCCTGTTATCAGTCCAACAGTCCAGAAGGACACATCTCAACAGTTCACATTTTGGATATTAAAATTATTATAAAGAGAATAAACAAGATGCTACCTGGCGTCGGTGTGATGGACTCGTTGGAAGCTGTGAGGAAACAGACAGGAAGTGAGTCACAGATTCAGACCTCAGACAGAAACCAGATTATAATCTGACTCCACAGAAATCTACGACTCTTCATCTCTGAACATCTCGGACAGAAAACTCTGAGATCATTTGAATCTGATTCTTTATCAAACCTTGAATCTGATTCACTATTTTCAGATTAATCAACTGATGACAACAGATCTCTGATGATTGTATCTGTCTGTAGCTTTAGAGAGAGGAGCTCTCTGATTGGTGCAAAAACATGCTGATGTCATCGGATAACCTGCTGCTGAAGGTGCTGAACAGTGAAAACAGCTGATCACACTCATGTCACTGAAAACACAAGAATCAGTAAACACAGGTTTGATCAGGTCCCCCCAGAAACCAGACCAGAACAGACCAGAACAGACCAGGACAGAACAGAACAGAACAGACCAGAACAGAACAGAACAGACCAGAACAGACCAGACCAGAACAGAAACAAGACCAGAACAGAACAGAGCAGACCAGAACACCTGCTCACTCTCTGCTGTGTCGGTCCTGATGCAGTACCAGATGTAGTAATACTTGCAGTAGCAGATGTAGTAGTACTTGCAGTAGCAGATGTAGTAGTACTTGCAGTAGCAGTAGCTGTAGTCTTCTGGGTGGATGCTTGCTGCTGATGCTTTGCTGCAGTCCCAAGCCCCGCCCAGTGTGAGGGGTGGAGCTACGTCACCGGGACAACATGGGCGAGTTAAAGAGGCAAACACGTGTCATCCGGACCGTGACGTCACGAGGACCAACCAGAGACAGGTCTGTCACAGATGGATTCTTTAATTTGATGTGTTTCTGATTCAGGTTCTATTGTTTCTTCATCACAGGGACATGTATGTAGTTTGGATGAACCTCTAAATATTAGCAGCTAGCTCCAGTTAGCTCCGACTAGTCACATAAACCCAGCTAACCACAGGCTAACAGTTCCCACGGGTTTCAGTCTTTGTGCTAAGCTAGGATAAACATGACCCTCAAATTAAACACATCTGAGTCTGAAGTGTTAACTTGATGGCAGCATGTGATCCGCCCACGTGACTCACTGATACAACCTTGCTGGATTTATACCAGATCTTAAATGTTATAAATTTACAATCAATCATTTTATTTTGTTTTTAACAGATCTGTTATCTCCACTTTACCCGAAGTTAAAGTGGACAGTGTACCCAAACACTGAAGCTAACAACAGGGTTCATATACATTTTGATTTCAATAACTTTTCAATAACTTTTAACCAAATTTTTCCATGACCAAACCTGTTGTGAAATCTCGGTGTATACATGAAAAAGTGACAAAATGAAGTATTTAAACTAACAAAGAGAATTCCAAACCATACAATATCCCTTAAATGACACAAATGAATGAGAGACAATAGTTTGTAGCCGAGCTTGGTTAAATCTACACTTCCCGCCTGCTTCCCCATCAAACTTTTCAATGAGTATGAGAGCATATGCCCGCTTATATTTTGAGGGTATTTCTTTTAAAGCACTTGAATTATTTAAAACTCTGCGTAAATGAACGACATGAAAATATGTTGTACTTTTGGCTTTTTATTTTTTCAAGCACTTTTCCAGGCCTGGAAATAAACATTTTCAAACTTTTCCAGGTTTTTCATGACCGTAGGAACCCTGTCATAACTAATAACAAGTATCAACTAGTTAATGTAAACTCTCTAGCTATCCAATGTTAGCTCCTTTGATCTGAACTCAAATAAAAAACATCTGAAACAGTTCTGTTTGATCTAAAAACAACTTTAGCATCCACGTTGTTGTGAGAAGATTTACAGCTTAGAGGTCACCACCATATGTTTGTGATTCATGTTAAAATCTGTACATTCGGTTTTTATATCTGTGATCATTCTTCTGTATTTGAGCAGCTAAGCTAGCAGCTTCCTTGTTGTAACAGTTTTGATGTTAAGCTGAAAGATCCTTGAATTGAACACAGAGACAACTTGATTTCATCCAAATGTTTAATTTCAGAAACAACAGGTTTTTGTGAATATATGTATTGACTTGACAGCGGCTGTGAGTCAGGTTGTGTAGAGATAAGTAAACACAAGCACTATATAAAACATGAGGATTGGGAGTGAAGTGGCGTCTGTGAACAGGAAGATGGCGTGCTGCGTTAACACTGGGACTCTGGGCGAACAGGAAGTCACGGCTCAGATCATGGCGAAGTTTATCCACTGTAAACAGACAGACACACACACACACACATGTCAACACGTGGATGGAGCCTGAACACAGTTAAAGACCAGTCCAGAGGCTCCAGTTGATTCTCACCTGGTTGAAGTCCAGCTCGATGGAGCCGCTGTTGGTGGCATCGAGCTTCTTGAAGATTTCTGCAGGAGACGGATCAACGTGTTAAACTCAGAGGAAAACACTTCAGATTCTGGACTTTGGTCAACAGTCAATTGATCTAAAGAGACCATCTGCCTCGAGTGGCTGGTTTCTACTGCACATTGAATTATTATAGCAAATTATTATATCATATGAATCAGTTTGTTTCATTTAGACTGGACTCACTCCTCTTCTTATAAAATAAACTCACATTTTAAAACACGTCAACTTGTTTTTCATCATGTTCATTAAAACGATTATAATATTTCAGCTTCATGTACAAGAAGACGTTCGTCAGGTAACGAATCCTCCTCTGGTCACATGTCCTCTTTTCATCATTAATAACAATAAAATCAGGCCTTTAATTCTCTGATGTGATTTATGAGAACAATATTCAATTTTAAAGTTGAATCAAATGAAACTAAAACCTAAGATTGAAAACCAAGGATGGGATTTGTCTCCGTGAAAACGTTTATAATATAAAATACTAGAAGAAGAGTTTATTTATTTATTTAAGCTCAGATCTTTTGTAAGTGAGCAGGATCAGTTTTTATCTTCACGTGATCGGAGGGGAATCTGTGTGTTTGACGTATTTCTGATCGAATTCAGTTCTGACGTTAACGTTCACTTCTGAAGGAGAAACTGTTTCTCAGTTCCGTTAGCGCTCCTCCGTTAGCTCTGCTAGCTAAATGAAGCGTGGACTTACTGAACATCATCTCCAGCCTCATCAGACATCCCACAAAGTTGTCGAAGTCGATGGTCATGTCGGGGTCGGAGTATCGAGCCACCAGCTGCTGGTAGATAGTGTTGTTGAGGGAGAAACCTGGAGGAAGAGCGACTGCGTTAGCTTAGCAGAACAGGGAACATGAACCCAACCACTGATATACTCAGCTAGGCTAGTTAGCATGTAGCAGGATTAGATATTATATATTGTCATAAAACAAACACATCTTATTGAATTGTTTGATGTGGTTCTTTCACTGATTAACAGCAAACGATGTTTCAGTTTATCGCTGCTGAGTATTTCAACCAGGGAACAAACAAACAAAACTCAATTATATTTGTTTTACAAGAACAATAGTAAACATTAAAAAAGCTTCTCACGATTTCATGTACGTAAAAAAGAAATGAATATGACAAAGATCTAAATGTTTCTACGACACTCACTTCTAATGCTAAGACTGCTAATGCTAATGCTAAGACTGCTAATGCTACTGCAGCTGTTTGTCTACAGGACGTAACAAACCATCATCCTCAGTTGAGGGACAGTGACGTGGAGAGTCCAGCAGCAGCAGAGGAAACACAAACAACAGGATTTTAGTTGTGAGAACATGAAGAGAAGAAGAAGAGGAGGAGAAGACGTTAGTTAGCAGGAGACGCTTCACTTGAGAGTTTCCTGTGAGCGAGGATTCACCACAGATTAAACAGGAGGAGGTTTGAGACGCGAGTCAGAAGAAATCATCACAACTCAGGTTGAACAGTTTAAACTGTTTCTCTGAAGCTAAGAGACTCGGACCAAACTGAAGAAGACAGAGTTCATCCTGATTCACCTGAGACCATCTGAGTCTGAGTCTGAGTCTTAAATCCTGAATCAAAATCTGTTTGAACTTTCTGGAAACAGAAATAAGTAGATAAATAACTTTTGTTGTAATAGTATGAGGTCACTCTGACCTTTGACCTGTGAAACCTAATCAGTTAATCTGTGGGTCAAACTGAACATTTGTGTCAACTTGAAGAACTTCCCTCACTGCCTTTGGACATGTTGTGTTCTCAAGACTCAGTCAGATGGATGAATAAAGGATCTATAAAACCTCGGGCCACTGGGTGTCGCCAGTGCAGAGACAACTGACCTGCGTCCTTGAAGGCGACTCTCATCTCCGGAGTGCTCATTGTCCCAGAGTTGTCAGAGTCGTTCTTCTTGTAAATGGACTAGAGACACACAAAGACACAGACGTTACACACCAGAAGGTGGAGTGAGACATGTTGGACTCTACTGGTGAGAGGTGTCGTCTCACCAGGTATCTCTGGACCTTCTTCCACAGTGTGGCGAACTCTCCGAGGCCGAGCTTCCCGTTCCCGCTGTCCTGCTGCTTGGTTAAAGATCACACAGATGTGTTCACGTCCACAGAGGACATGTGATGTCACACAGGTCCCAGCTGCAGACAGGTAAGTTCACCCATTCCTGATAGTTTTAATCTTAAAGGATACGTCCATCAGGTTGACCATCACCCTGCACGTCTCCATACTGAAGCCGTCCGTCTTGATGTCAGTTCCTGTTGGAAACAGGAAGTTAAAGACCCAGTGTGAAGGAGACCTGTTATTCTCATTTTAAGGTTAATGATTTTAATAAGTGTTGAAATGTTTTCATTCTCTAAAGTTCAGAATCACTGTCCTCAGACTGTCCTTCACTGCAGCTCCTCTTTCAGCCTCTGTCTGAAACTCTTGGTTTTAGCTCCTGTCTCTTTAAGACCCCCCTCCTGATGAAGCCCAGTCGGCTCTGATTGGCCAGCTGGACTGTTCTTTTATAATTGGTCAGCTGCTCAACTAGCTGACATAGCATCAGCAGTTGAGATGAAACTCTGAGCTGGAGGTTTCATGATTGGCTGTTTTTGAGACTGTGATTGGTTGACCTCAGCCCAGAGGCGGGGCCTCCTCGTGTCACTTAGCTGATGTTACCGTTAACAAGGTAAAAACCTGATTTTGGTTCCCACCTGCAGGGGGCACTCAAGTTCATTTAACTGAGCTTCACATAAACTCACGTTTGCAGACGATCTTGTTCATGATGGTCTTCAGCTCCACTGCAGAAATCTCCATGTCCTGAGAACACAACACGTGTTTAACGACCGGCTCATGATGTCAGGCTTATTTAACCACATTATGATTTTATCTATTTAATTTAGTCATTTTACTTTTAGCAAAGTTTAGAATGAAACATTAATAAACCGTTGCTTTCACTACAACTTGTTTCCCATGTTGATTTTATATGAATTGATCGATTCATCTGTATATTAATCCTGCTGTTCTGTCCTATGTTAGCTCTTAGCATGTAGCATCTCTCTGTGCACGTGATGCTGTGCACATGAACATATTTAATTATGGAATTCTTCAACTGAATATAGATCTGACAGGGATCTGCTCTGATTGGTCATCAGGGAATTATTTCTGGATGTACGTCTGATCCTCCTGGTGGATCCTGACTCGTTCTCTGGCCTGATGGGACTTGTAGTCCCACAAACTTGTCCTCTGATGGAAGTGGTCCAAGAGGATCCTGGTCGAGTCTGAGGTCCTGTCTCGTGTAGACCTGATCTCAGCTGTCATCATCACGTATGAATCCAACAGACAAACAGAAACTTACATCTCCAGCGAGTTTAGAGAAGAGGCCTCGAAATCCTGCGTCCACCTCCTCATCGGACACCGTCTCCTGGACACGATTTTCAAGAAAACCTTTATTAGTCAGCAGAATTGGTGACAAACAAACTGCTGACTCAAATTGATTATTAAATTATTTTTTTGGCATTAGATTAACTTCATCATTTATCATCCAGAGTATAAATGTCTGTTGACGTCCTCGAACATCTTGTTTCATTTCTGTGACAGAAAGATTTCATCGACTTTATGGCGCTGACGTCTTGAACCATCATTTCTGTCTCACTGGTTCAGGTTTGACCTTTGACCCTGACATGTTTCTCCAGTTTCAATGTTGGTATTTTTTATTTCCTGTGATGTCATTTCCTGGAGAATCCTCATGTCTCTAAAATCTGTACAACCTCTGCTAAAAGCACAATAAACTATAATAAGTTATAAAAGTAAGGAAACTGCGTTGTAACTTCAATATCAATTCGTCAATAAAAACATAAAACAACTTAGTCATAAAACTTCTGAAGTGACCAATGACAAGACTCGGTCTGTTTGATGGTGTGAGAGGTTGTGTTGGTTGGATTGGGATTCTCTATGCTAAGCTAAGCTAAGCTACCCAGCTGCAGCATCATGTCAGTTGCCCGACAGGAGAACCAGATGTTGTTACTTCATGTTTGTTTGTTTTTAGCTGCTGTTTGATACTCACGTCTTCAAGCTCAGCTTCAACTGGATCATCACAGGGTCTGACAGGAAGAGAGTCGATGTTAGAAAACACACACAGGACGGTCAGTGAATGCATCATGATGCATTCACTGACCATCTAACCAAATCTTCACCATCCAACTAGAGGCAGATTCTAACTCCAAGTCTAAACCCTCAAACAGCACAAGAAGTGAGGAGCAGACCAAATGTATAAGTACAGGAACACACACACACATAGACACACAGACACACACAGACACACACTTACAACCACACACACATTCCATTTACACAGACTTCATTCAGAGCAGCTACAGACACGTTTTTGTCCAGTGGTGTGTTTGTTTATGTGGTGTGTGTCTGTGTGTGTGTGTTTATGTGTGTGTGTGTGTGTGTGGTGTTTGTGGTGTGTGTGTGTGTGCGTGTGTGTTTATGTGTGTGTGTGTGTGGTGTTTCTGGTGTGTGTGTGTGTGTGTGTGTGTTTATGTGTGTGTGTGTGTGTGTGTGTGGTTTTTGTGGTGTGTGTGTGTGTGTGTGTGTGTGTGTGTGTGTGTGTGTGTGTGTGTGTGTGTGTGTGTGTGTGTGTGTGTGTGTGTGTGTGTGTGTGTGTGTGTGTGTGTGTGTGTGTGTGTGTGTGTGTGTGTGTGTGTGTGTGTGTGTGTGTGTCTCAGGCTCTCACTGGGTCTCTGACTGCTTCTCGGAGAACACCCGGATGCAGAAGTCTCCGTTGAGATGAGCCTCGAACGTGGACGGGACGATCAGATATTCTCCTGGAGGCATTTTGAAGCGAGAGGTGACCTCACGCAGGTTGATGAAGGTTTCTGATTTGGCCGTCTGAGCGTGGCTCAAGAAGAAGTTCTTGTCCAGATGCACCTCACGCTGCCCGTGGAACTGAGGGAGGGACAGCTCCATATTATACATGATTTATATCCTGTGAGCTTCACAAGCATCAGAAAGCTGAGAGACGTATTTGTGTGTTTCAGGTTTGACTCCAGATTCAGTTTCTCAATAGATTTTCTTGTATCTGCAGATTCTGGACTGCATCGTTCTGCTAACGTCTCATCATCTACTTGTGGAACAACCTCTATGATGCATTAAAAACACTGAGACCTCCTCAAGCAACAGCTGCTTAGCTTAGCATAAACAAAGCTAGCCTGGCTATCCCTAAACCAGTACCGCTAAAACCTGCTAACATGACTGTACAGTATGTGCTTTCAGGCATGAACTGAAGTTCAGGCATGTTCCTGACATGTTCCTCACATGTTCCTCACATGTTCCTCACATGTTCTGGATCTTCTCCTGCAGCCTCCTAGTATAATGCTCAATTTCAAACAGATTGATCTATGATGTGTGTCCTGGATGGAGGTTTGAGGAAATGATGAAGTGTGCTTTCCTGTGACCTTTGACCTGAAGGGGTTAGGGTGTCCGGTGCTCACCTGTTGGGGAACCTGAAAAAAACAAAGACAAAAATATAACAACTCTGAATTAAAAGAACACATTTCACGTGTCTTTACATATTTGAGATGTTTCTTCATGATCAGATCTTTGTCTTCTCACCTCGTAGATGGCGAACCCGATGGTGTGCATGTCCTCTCCTTGTTTGCGCAGCTTCCTGCGGTTCTTCTGGATCAGACCGACTACGAAGCTGCAGCCCACCTCACCATCCTCTGGGTCATCATCCTCCTCCTCCAGCTTGATCACAAACTGTGGATTGGTCCAGAATGTGTCTGTGGAAGAAGAAACAGCTTCCAGTTCCATCACCTCTCACCTTGGAACTCTTAAAAGGTTCAATACAGTTTCAGGTGGTAGCAGGTGGTGGTGATCATAGATATATATATAAAGGCTAGATGTCTCGGCCAATGGAGTCGAACGTCCGCACATGGCGGCCATCTTGCCACATCTCGCTCACCATAACACTGTGTTGTAGTGGTACATACTTTTAAAATAAACATAACTTGTTCAATTTTCAACCGATTTTTAAACGGTTTGGTTTGTTATAAACGTCAGAGATGTAGTTATGACACTGCATACTTATGAATAATTATGTTATTTTCTAAAAAATTTAATAATGTTCTATAAAGGTACAAGATTTCCCTTTACAAATATACAGCAAGAATTATTTTATTTTATTTTATTTAAAAAGTACATGTTCCACTACCAACTCAATGTTATGGCTGGGCGAGCAACCTCTGGCAAGATGGCCGCCATGTGCGGACGTTCACCTCCGGAGACAGAAGGGAAGGAACGCAGTTTGCTCCGGATGGATAACAGCTGCTAATGCTAACGTTACCGATGACATAAATGTACGTATAGCTCCTCCCATCTGTTCCCATCAGACAGAGTCCACCTCGACCTCTGAACCTTCCTCTGGAGAATTTACTGATTTAACTCTGAGCACAGATTCGTTGCATGACAGCTTCAGTGAGTGAGGCCAGGTGGGAGGAGCTTCAGCACTTACAGGGGTTGTTCCTGCAGCCTCCAGCGGTGGATCCTCTCCTCCAGGTGCCGTCGAACTTGCTGACGCTCCAGTGTTTGACGGAGTCGTCCTCGATGGTGTCGGGGGTCAGGGTGCAGACCTCGATACGAGAGTAGTTACGCAGGAAGTCACTGTAGGACATCCTGTAGAGATAGGACGGAGAAGAACTGTCACTCCACACCAAGAACCAAGCTTGAGGTTTATCTATCCTCGAGGAGACTCCACCTACCAGAACTCTCCGTCCTCAGCGTTAGCGTTCGGACAGTCTCCCTGGACAGAGTCCCACTCGGATGATCTGTAGAACATCACAATGATAACACAGAGTTTAATCTGGCTGCTAGCAGAGACCAGGAGGGTGGATTAGCTCAGATGTATCCCTGTCTGATATGAACTGTGTTGTGTTCAGGTGCTTGTCCTGGTTACCCGTCGCTCCAGGCTCCGGTCCACTCCACCTGACCCCAGGGGTTCCTCATCCTCACCAGTTTCTCCTGCCGACCGCGGTAGTTCACCTGGAAACACAGAAACAAACCAACACTTCATTTTCCTGATGTCACCTCATCTGATGGTCACCTGTCAGGACGCTGTGTTACCTCGACGGCGCCGGTCAGTGAGTAGGCGTGGCCTTTCACCAGCTTCTGGCGAGTGACGGCCTCGGAGTCTGCGGCGCTGGTTATCTACACGACACAAACAGACGACTCAGCGATTCATCTTCAAAAGTCCAAACAAACTAATGTTCTGACCTGTCGATGGTTTATTCTTTAGACTCTGACAAACAAATCTGACCTGAAAAGAGTCAAGACTTCAAATCTGAAACGTTTGAACTTTAACGTCTGTTTATGACAGAAGGAAAAGTCTGGACTGCGACTGAGACCCGGGACAAAATGGACGCTTCACTGTAACAACCAGGAAACTTAACTTTAAAAATCTTAAAAATGAAATCGTTGAATTATCCCATTTCAAAAATCAAACTCACGTCGATGGAGCAGCCCAGCAGCGCTCCAGCCTCCAGGGACTTCTTGATGATCTGGAACAGGTTGGACGGAGGTCGTTGAAGGTCGTAGTTCTCAGCGATGCCTCCCGTGAAATCCTCGAAGCCCTCGGTGGTCGAGCCTCCGGACAGGGCCTCGTAGCAGCCGTTCATTCTGCAGCGAGAACATCAGACCGAGCGTCAGAGGGAAACTAACCCATGACTGCAGGAGGTTTGACTGTGAGACTCTTCTGTGGATGTGATATGAGTTATAGAGACGTCTTTACTATTCAGTGAAGATAAAAGATGAAGGTCAGTGAACTGTTAAGAAAAGAGGTGGCCTCAGAGTCTAGAGTTTTAAACTTTCTCTGAATCTCTCACAGTCAGATTCAGACTGTTTGTGTGGAGCTGGTTCTAGATTTAGACTGCTCAGATTTATCCAGAGACTTGTACGTTGTGTGTTCATTGTGTTGGTCTGCACTCGGCCGATCAGCACGATTCGGTTGTGTGAGAGTTGTCAGGTTGAATCTCCGGAGTTCCTCACTTGGCGTAGGCCTTCTCCAGCAGGGCGCTCCAGAACTCCCTCCCCTCGGCCGAGTGGACGAACATCAGCTCTCCATCTTTGACGGGCAGACGATCATCGATCACCACGTCCACCCACTCCCCGTACTGCCAGAACTACACAGCAGAGACAGAGGAGACAGTCCCCAACATTTACTTTGAAAGGTTCCCCCAGTTCTGACTTCTACTTCCTGTCTTACAGCTCTATAGAACAGGTTAGGTGACAGTGGTTGTCCTCAGTGGTTCGACCTGTTACCGGCTGATTCACTGTGAAGGATTCAGAATGTGGCTGTAACAAAATCTTAAACACTGAACTGATCAAGTTGGATTAGAAGAAGTTGAATCAGCAATAAACTTCTCAGTCATTAATAAAGTGAGAGCCTGGAGTTCTCTTTACAACTTACTGCAGAGTCTTTCTTCATAGTTCAGTTCTGCAGGGTTCTGTGTTCAGACCCATCTAGTTTCACATGTTTCCACTTCATACATTAAACACACGTGTTGCCCTCACTGTTAAACCCCCGTTACTATAAGTTAATCGCTGATTGTATCCTGAGTTTAAACCATAGCTCCCACAGGAATTCAATGTCAAGCCTCTGGTACCTGGAAGTGGAAGATGCCGGCGTAATCGTCCCCAAAGCCCTGGTCGGTGGGAACAACCCTGGCCATCACGTATTCGTTCAGGGTCAGGGAGGCGATGGCCGCCAACAGCCAGCAGTCACCTGGACGGACATTGGACACGTGTGTGAAGTTCTGTCGTGATTAAACTGACGTGAGACTTTCTGGTCCCGGAGGATTTCTATGATTTCATCACCAGCTTGTCCCACAACCAGCACGGTTACTCATGGCCTCCAGCACCAGTATCCCATTGTCACACGAGCTCAATGATCTTGGAGATCAGGTGACATGTGATCGGTCCTCCCGTTTTGAAGGAGCCTTTGACCTGTGATCTCATTAATGCAGCCTCATTAGTTCATCATCAAGTCCAAGTGGACGTTTATATCAAATATGAAGACAGTGGCCGGGGGGGGGGGGGAGCTGTGGCTCTGGACCAGATTCCTGGAGCAGGAATGTTGTAGAATGAGTCGAGTCTGGTTGTTGTCGACATTATTAAAGTTTCAACTTCATGATGTTACACAACAACAGAGTCAGAGATCTGCTGCTGTGGTTTAACATAGACACAACTCACTGCTGACGCACAACCACAACCACTACACTGCAGGGTGTGTCTCTCTAACTCTGAGTGTGAGTGTGTGTGCTAACAGCTCATAACTCCCTCTCTCTCTGATGTTGGAGTCAGTGTCTCTCGCCCTCTAACAATAGCTGGCAGACCTCTTCCTCCTCAGCCAATCGGGGCTCTGCATGGCAGCGCCCTCTCATTACAGTGGATCCAGTTTCAGTTCAGCTGCTTCGAGCTCATGAATTGAAAACATGTGATTTCTTTACAGTGACTCTTTCCTTTCGTGTGTTTCTATGATCTGTGATTCACATGACGTTGTGACGAGAGACCAGACGTGAACATTGTCTTCCTGTGTTTACATGATCCACGCCTGGCAACTGCTCCCCCCCCCCCCCCCCCCCCCCCCCCCCCACCCATCAGAGCTGAGGTTTCCATTTCCTCCATGAGCTGTGAGTGTAAGTGGTGCGTTCAGGGACAGTGGGATAGGCGCTCAGTTATGGTGCGTTTGAGGACTGTAAGGAGAACTCACCCAGAGCTCCCTGGCAGATGTCCGTCCTGGTGGCTCCGCCCAGGATGAACTCAGGATTGGAGACGAGCTCCTGTCAAACGAGAGACAGATGTGAGACTGAGAGACAGACGAGGACGCTCACGTTGACAGACCAGTATCATCAAAAAACGAATTCAAACCAAACTGATCATATATTTAAACTTCTTCAACTATTTTGGTTTGGGCCGTGTCCCATCTGGTAACATGGAGGAGGAGGGGTTTAGATCTATACTGCAGCCAGACACCAGGGGGCGCTCCAGATGATTTAGCTTCACCTCACCTGTGTGTGTGTGTGTGTATGCGTGTGTGTGTGTGTGTGTGTGTTTCGTCAGATAAAAACCTCACAACATGTTGTGTTACACTTGTCACTCCCTCCTCCTCCTCTGTTCCACTTCCTGTTTCTGACGGAGAAACACTCAGTGACACATCTGCACGAGGAAAAGTACAGTGTGTGTTTTGTGTGTCTGTCTGGGTGTGTGTGTGTGTGTGTGTGTGTGTGTGTGCGGCTCAGCCCCTCTGATCCTCAGTGTAGTGACTCATCTCTCTGGTATTCGGGATCTCCGTTGTGTTCATGTGTCATTTGATAAAATCTGAAATTTCATGTTCATCATCATAACGATTATAATAAAATGTGCTAATCCTGATGACATCATCACGTCAAATGTCTCTGATGTAACATCACACTGGGGAGAACATCCAGAAGATCACTGCACCGACGTAGTATTTGCCGGATGTGAATCTTGGCGTTTTTAAAAATACCAAAAATACAAGATACACATAAAATGTTCAGTTCTCTGACAGTTAATATAAAGTTTCCTGTTTATAACAGAATTACACGTCATTAAAGAAAGATGTTTTAACTTTATACAGGAAATAAAAAACATAGCAGGACTGAGATTTGTGGGTCAGCCTTTCCTTGTTTCCTCTCATTAAGGAGGGTCGGATGTTTCCTCCGCTGAAGGAGATAAGTTAGGAAGCATTGAAGCTCCTTTCCTTATCATGGAGAGAATTCAAACAGCTCTTATTATGGCTGCTGAACCACTTCAGGTCATTTCACTCAGTTAAGAAGGTTCCTAAGAAAAATGGACTATTGGACCACTATTGGACTACTGCAACTTAGATCCAGTTTCTAAAAATGTGTAAAACTGACCAGACAGGCGCACGTTGCCTGAGGCGGCCGTGATGCAGGCATGTAGATAACATCTAGAATAACTCAGGTTCCAGCCTGAAGTCGTCCCCTCTGCCGGAAACTCACAAAACACCAAACTACATCGAAGGAGGGGGATCGTTAAAACTTTACTGATGTTTTAACGACACAACAACTCTCCTGCAGCCTCCTGTTGAAATGTGTGTAGCATGTCCTCGTGAGTCCATGTGAGGAACCAGCAGGACAATGTGTGGAAGCTTCCCAGAGAGCCAGTGGACGTGTGGACGAGGTTTCTAACACGTGACGGATCCAGACAATCTCCTGCTGCTGCTTCAGGAAGAAAGAACTCCAGAAAATGTCCTGACATGTTTGTGTCCTCAGGGCTGAGATGTCACTTCACCACTAGGTGTCTCTCAATGTCCTGTAGGACCTCTTCAGGTCAACGTAGACAAGTGGACTGCATGTTTGTATTTACATTAGATACCAACACAATTTGAACGGCATGTTTGTGTCCCCTCAACATTCTGACGTACAACTTGACGTCTGAACAGAACAAGACACAAAGACAACTTTATTCTTCATTCACACACTCCCAGGACACACACACACACATACACACACACACACACACACACACACACACACACACACACACACACACA